>NW_011488551.1:207216-231236 GCF_000754665.1 Bison bison bison
AGGAGGAGAAGGGGACGGCAGAGGATGAGATGGCTGGATGGCATCACTGACTCGATGGACGTGAGTCTGAGTGAACTCCAGGAGTTGGTGATGGACAGGGAGGCCTGGCGTGCTGTGATTCATGGGGTCGCAAAGAGTCGGATGCAACTGAGTGACTGAACTGAACTGATGAAAGTTTGCCAGGCTCTTAAAAAGCCAAGGCATTCTCATGGCTTACAATAAAGGTAAATAAAATCATGCTGCTTTCACTGTTTACCAAATCCAGCTGGTTTGCAAATCCGTCTATTTTTTTCAGCTTTAAAAACAGTTCTTTAATTTCCTCATTTGCACCTCCCACTTCTGAATTTTCTTTAAAGTCTGGAGCAATCGGCTCTTCCAGACTTTGAGTCATGCTTTGTTGTCAGGCTAATGTTGTAAAGACCAGAAGCTAATCACTCCCACAGCACCACACATCTTTTGCTGGGCTTGCCTCCAGGCAGAAGGAAGAGGCTGTAGGTCAAAGACCCAGACAAGCAAACTGACATTCTTCAAGGCAGGGTTCGTTCGATTTCGGCAATGACAACCAGCTCTGTTAATGTAAACTGTAAAATTTAGCCTTCACTGACCTTTTTAAGTTTAATGAAAAACAGTCCAGAATGGAAAATAGGACTAGACATTAATATGCACAACTGTATGAGTAAAACTGGCAGTTAACAATTGAAGACAGGAAAACTGACTCATTCTATGATATCTTTAGGCAACTTATATCACAAGTAAACCACAAGAGACAAGAAAATATACAGGAAATGTGTAATGTCAGTTATGGATTGTAGTCCAGTAGAGAAAAGAAGGATAAATCTGCTGAAAATCCTCACTCTTGTTCAAAGATTTTTGTGTATTATTTTATTATTTTAGCTGCAATATTTCTTACATGCAGCCAGGTTGGGCTGAGTGAAAACCACAAAACAAATAACCCAAATTCCTTCTAGGCATTTAAATTTCTTCTGTCCAGACTATTTTTCTTTAATAAATTCTCCATCCCCATATAGGCAGGGCTATAATCACACTTTTCCCTCTTGTAAGGTGACCAATAGTCCCAGTTTGAAGCTGGACTTTCAGTTTTACACCTGAGACTGTCCTAATGGATTCCCAAGATGCAGGACTTTTCATGCTAAAACCAGGAAATTCCTGAGTCAACTGGTACAAGTTGTTTACCCTACCAAGTCTTTTGCCTTGGATCACACTTTAGGACTCACGCTGAAGCTTTGGGGAAGAACTGCCTTTGCTTACTTTAAGGGTCAGTGCCCCGCCACCTTATTACAAGGGTCAATGTCCTGCTACTTGGGAAAGACCATGTCTGGAGAATGAGACAATACTGTGAAAAACTCTACTGGAATGGCAAATTCAAGGGGGGATTTGAATTTAATGGTTGCCTCCCTAAATTCTGGATATATTACCTGGATTTTCAGTTTCTCTTAGCCAGTAAGTTCCATTTATTTTCCTTCACTTAAATGGTTTAATTGCACCATTCTAGGTCATGTCCATTTTACATTTTCTGACATAGTGCCAAATTACATTTTAAAGAGGCTAGGTTAACTATTTTTATATCAGGTAATGAGTGTTTTAAGCAATATTTGATGTTGTCAGGATTTAGCTTTTGCCAGTGGTATTAATGGTGATTGTTGTTGATATAGTTTGAATTTCCTTGAATAATAGTCATATTAAACATTATTTCAATTGCTTACTTTTCCTTCAGAAAGTGTAAATGAAGACTAGTGTTCTAAATCCTTTGACCATTTTGATATTGGTTGTTTACCTTTTCCTAATTGATTAGTTGGGTTTGATTTTTTATGTAATTCTAGATTGTTACCTGTCTTTTAACACTGATTACAATATCTTTAAATATATATAAGTGTTGTATATTGGTATAGTGAAATTTACTGACCTCTTTTTATAGCTTTGTTTTGTGTATGTTATTTGATAAATCTTGCCATAATCCTAGTCAGAGATATTATGAATAGTTTTTTTTCTAAAATTTGTGTTGTTTTTCATATGCAGGTCTTAATTACATCTGAATTTTATTTGTGATCTAGACATCTACACTTATTCCTATGGAAAGTCAGCATCATCTATTCCATCACCAATTGTTATAAAATAATATCTTTTTAAACTAAATACAGGGTGTATCATTGGGTCTATTTTTGAGGCCTGTAGTCTGTTCCTCAGGAAGAAGTTTAAGTTCATTTTATAAAATCTTTTTGATATTTTTGTCAGAAATGCCACTGCTTTGTGGATTTATTTAGGGAAAATTGACACCTTTAGGTCAGTGCTTCCGGTCTTCTTTTCTGTTGTTAGTATAGTTTTACAACTTTCTCCATTAAGACCTTTTCTAACTTTTGTGATTTCTGAGTGAATCCCCAAATTTCCTAACACTAACCGAAGTGTTAGGAAATTTTCTTATTTCTATTATCTTTTTTTAGAAAGAAAATTAGAAAAAAAAATTTTCTATTTTCTTATTTCTGGTAGATTGCAAGACTATTTCTTTATGTATTAGTTTTAGATCCTATTTCTAGCTTCACTGACTCTATTTGTTGTCTTTATTTTTTTAACGTAGCCTATTTAAATTTGTGATCATATCATTTTTAAGTAAAGTCAGTGACCTTTATTTCAGGTGTGTGTATGTGTATACATAGATACCATTTTATTTTATTGGCAGGGATCAGTAAAATAGTTTTGAATAATAGTGATTATAGTGAGTATTCTAGCTTTGTTCTATTCAATATTTTGTTTGATGTTAATGAAGGTTTTTGATCCATGTACGTGAAATCTATCTCCATTTATTTAGAACTTTTATTTCTTCCTAAAGTGTTTCATAGTTTTCAGTGTAAGAGTCTTACTCTTCTTTTGTTAAATTTATTAAATATTTTTCAATGCTAATGTGATTGGCATGCATCCCTAGTCAAATTTCTTGCACTTAATCCATAAATAATATGAATTCCCATCCCATTTTGGGCTTCCCTGTGGCTCAGATGGTAATGAATCTGCCTGTAATGAGGGACCTGGACTCGATCCCTGGATCAGGAAGATCCCCTGGAGAAGGGCATTGGCAACCCACTCCAGTATTCTTGCCTTGAGAATTCCATGGAGAGAGAAACCTGGGGTCTAGAGAGTTAGACAAGACTGAGTAACAAACATTTTCACTTTCATATTTCCCCATCCCTACATACTGCATAAGAAATTCACAAATAACATAAATCAAACGTGTCTTTCTGATGGCAGCAAGAGGAAAGAACTCCAAATTTTAGGCTTTTATCTTTTTGTATTTAGTTTTGCTTTCTGGATTCTCTTCTTAACCGTCCTGCTCAAATTTTGGTGATTTTCAAAGTTGTCTCTTTGGTCCTATTACAATCCAGATCTGTATACATTCTATGGTGATTGGCCCAATGCCTGGGACTTCTCTTATGACAGGGATTCCCAGATGTAACTCTGCCTCTGAATGCATTCATAATCTTGACCCATATTCTCCATCTCCTATTAGAAATTTTCATTTCAACATACATCTGACCTCTCAACCACATCACATTCAAAGCTGAACTCATTATCGTCTACTCAAAAAGATTGCTTAATTGTCTTGGTTAATACTGTTACACACTTCACAGATTGCTTCTTCATGGGCTACCTTTCAGTTCAGTTCAGTTCAGTTCAGTCACTCAGTCATGTCCATCTCTTTGTGATCCCATGGAATGCAGCGTGCCAGGCTTCCCTGTCCATCACCAACTCCCAGAATTTACTCAAACTCATGTCCATTGAGTCGGTGATGCCATCCAACCATCTCATCCTCTGTCATCCCCTTCTCCTCCTGCCTTCAATCTTTCCCAACATCACAGTCTTTTCAAATGAGTCAGATCTTTGCAGCAGGTGGCCTAAGTATTGGAGTTTCAGCTTCAGCATCAGTCCTTCCAAAGAACATTCAGGACTGATTTCCTTTAGGATGGACTGGTTGGATCTCCTTGCAGTCCAAGGGACTGTCAAGAGTCTATTCCAACACCACAGTTCAAAAGAATCAGTTCTTCAGCGCTCAGCTTTCTTTATATTCCAACTCTCACATTCATGCATGACTACTGGAAAAACCATAGCTTTGACTAGACAAACCTTTGTTGGCAAAGTAACGTCTCTGCTTTTTAATATGCTGTCTAGGTTGGTCATACTTTCTCTTCCAAGGAGCAAGTGTCTTTTAATTTCATGGCTGCAGTCACAATCTGCACTGATTTTGGAGCCCCCCAAAATAAAGTCTGTCACTGTTTGCACTGTTTCCCCATCTATTTGACATGAGGTGATGGGATCTGATGCCATGATCTTAATTTCTTGAATGTTGAGTTTTAAGGCAACTTTTTCACTCTCCTCTTTCACTTTCATCAAGAGGCTCTTTAGTTCTTCTTCGCTTTCTGCCATAAGTGTGGTGTCATCTGCATATCTGAGGTTATTGATATTTCTCCCTGCAATCTTGATTCCAGCTTGTACTTTATCCAGCCCGGCATTTCTCATGATGTACTCTGCATATAAGTTAAATAAACAGGGTGACAATATACAGCTTTGACGTGCTCCTTTCCCGATTTGGAACCAGTCTGTTGTTCCATGTTCATTTCTAACTATTGCTTTAGTGGTCAGCAAAAATCCTATTTGCAGAAATTTAAATTCTCATCTTCGTGATTCAGGAGAATTAAATAAAGAACAAGAAAAGAAATGAAGAGAGATTAAAAGTCAAGGTCTTTTTATTGAGAAGTTTCAGAATATAGTTATTTTGGGATGCATGCCCACAAATGACAATAGGATTCTGGTACCTAAATCTCAGGGTCTTCCTGGGTGGCTCAGTGGAAAAGAACTAGCCCTGCCAATGCCGGGGTTCAGTCCCTGGTTTGGGAAGATCCCCTAGAGAAGGAAATGGCAACCCACTCCAGTATCCTTGCCTGGAAAGTCCCATGGGCAGAAGAAGCTGGCAGGCTACAATCCATGGAGTCACAAAGAGTTGGACAGGACTTAGTGACTGAGCATGCATGTACCCAAAGAGCAAAAAAAGATCAGCCAGCTTTTTTTCCATAATGTCTTCAGACTTCTTCCTATTCCTGGAAAATATCCTGGCTGTAGGGTTAACTAGTACTATGCAACCCCAGGTTGTGATCAGGGCTTAGACTTTTTTAAAGTGCTCTCCCACCAAGTTCTTGTCATTACACATGAATTGTCTTCTCATTTACTGCTTCCCTTAAAGTATTTTATTATTCTTTGTAAATAAGTCAGTTTTTATCTCTTATTAACTAATTTCTTCTCAAGACCCAGTTAGTGAAGTCAACTATTATCAATTGCTATGTCTTCTTTAGAAAGGAAATATTAAATAAATTAGAACATAGTCCAGTCTGGGTCATGTTGACCATGGAAATATTACTGTTTATTCATCTACATTTGGAGACAAATATTTCTATTATATAAGTTTTAAATATTACTGTGGTCCTTGTTTTCATCTTCTGATGGAGAAAAAAATTAAAATTCCTAACTCTCCTCCTCTTCTTTTTGATTCTAATCCCAGACAGAGATAATCACCAAAAGAACTTTAAAAAATGTTTTCTAGATTAACCTTTATTCCTTAAAGTAGAATCTTTGTTGTCATTCTCAGCTTCCCTTTCTCCTTCCTCTCTATACCTGATTTATTTTAAAACATGTTGATTCAACAGCAAAAAGATGCTTGCATCTGGTTGATACAATACACTCCATAACTTGGCATATTATGTCTGAAAATCCATCTTCTAGATCTTCTCCCTATGTCCTGTATTGTTGCCTCCTGTTACCCAGACAGGACTTTCTCATTCACTACTGATTTATATGTATCGGTTACTCATCCTGAAAAGCCAACTTCACAATCTCTACTTTACTGTCAAAAACTCACTCCACAGGACTGAACTTAAATGGGGCAGGTAAAGAGGGGAAAACATACTATTGGTCACTGTAGGATGATTTTTCACTGTAATTTCCAAAAAAGCAGGAATCATGTCTGTAACATCTTTGATATATTTTTATTTTTTTCATCTTTCATATATAAAAGAGTCAGATGAGGAAAGGAGTCCCTGGGATTTGCAAAGTGTCAAGGAAAAAGCAGAAAGGAAGGACCTTAAAAAAGTGATTCCATAAAGTTGTGTGTGTACTTCTGAGTTACAGCTGTATGAGTCTGACCTAACCAGCATACCAAAGGCTTTGAGAATTAAACCACTTGAATAGATGACTCTGCATGTCCTAGAATGGCCACTGTGTGGCACACACACAGGACAGATCTGAGTAGCACCAAAAAGGCTTTGACAGTCCAGGAGGACAAACAGGAAATTATAGTCTGAACCTGACCAGGCCAATTGCCTGCTATAATAACAGCAAAAACAGCAAATGAACATTCTTCACAAAACTTAAATTAGACCAATAGTCTCAATAATTTTCAGAATGCCCAATATACAGTCAATATTACTAAACCTATGAAGGATTGGAAAAATAGCAACTGTTCACGAGGGAAAAGAAAATCAACAGACTCCAAACCAGAGATACCATAGATGTTGAAATTGTCATATAAAGACTTTAAAACAACTATTTTACCTGAGCTGTATGAAATATGGGTCACCATTCTAGAAATGAAGTATTGAAAGTCTCAGTGGAGAAACAGAAGCTATAATAAAAGACCAAATGGAAATTTCATTATTGAAAAATATGATACCTAAAATAAAACATTCATTGGATGAGCTCAATGGCAGAATGGAGATGACAGAAGAGTCAGTAAATGTGAACATAAGTCAGTAGGAATAACATACACATGTTACATCTCCACACATTTTAAAACCAAAAAAAAAAAAAAAAAGAGTACAGGACACATTTTTCTAAAAACCGCAATGCAAACAGTAAGAAATTTATATTGCTTTACAACTAAATATTCATATCTGTTTTCTTTTTTTTCCTACTTGTGTTTCCTCCTTTCCTATCGCCCTATTTAAGTGTTTTGTCAGTTTTCCTGATCATTGCATAAGGGATGGAGCTGGGTCAAGCAGAAATTCTAGCTTTAATGGTGAAAAATTTAAGCTTTGAAATGAGATTGATCAAATGTCTTGGACAGAATCAGGGGTTAGTGGAGGTCATCTCAAACCAGAGAGAAATTCTCTAGGATTGAGAGAAGGAGAGCCATGAAAAGAGGCTTAGGACAGATGGTGGTTCAGCCTTCCCAACATGCCCTGAGCCAGGCAGCAGCGCCCCAGGGAGGAAATGCCTGGGGATTGCATCTAGGTACATGAGGTCATGGACAGTTTTCAAACAAAAGATTCCTACGTCTTAAGCAGGGCAGTTTTGTGAGTTCTGAATTGCTGTGTTTATGGGAGGCAAAGCTTGTTTGGCCAAATGAATCAATGAATCAATGATATGGACTGTTTTCCCAAACTTTGGCATTGTGAGAGTCCCTGGAACCTTTCACATTCTCAAGGAGACTAGAGAGAAACAAAAAGACTGACATGAGGTTTCCTAGCAACCAAGCAGGATAGGGATTAAAATTAAAAACTGAGTCAAGAAAAGCAAAATTATAGTTTCAACACTTCTGAATTTGCAAACTGAAATTTACATCTATTATGAAATTTTTTTAAATGCAAGAGTATTAACATTTCAGAATAAAATAAGGACTTTTTAAAAATACGGATCTTAATGAAGCTATTCTAAAAGAAACATCAAATCCAGAAATGCAGCAATCAAAAGATTGGTATATTTAAGATTTAAAATATTTAAATTTCTACACAGTAAAGGATGTCATATAAAGGATAGCTTTTTAAATATATGGGGCTTCCCTGTTGGCTCAGTGGTAAGGAATCTGCCTCCCAGTGCAGGAGATGCAGGTTCAATCCCTGGGTCTGGAAGATCCCCTGGAGAAGGACCAAGCCTGGCAGGCTATGGTCCATGGGGTCACAAAGAATTGAATATGACTCAGAGACTAAACAAAAATAATTTTAAATGTATACAGTGCTTTTACAAAGTATTCAGAGAAGACCATTAGGCAGTAGAGAGATGAGCTAAGTTATAAAGCAGTCACTTGCAACAAAAGAAATTCAAATTTTATTTATTTTTTTTCTAATTTTATTTTATTTTTAAACTTTACATAATTGTATTAGTTTTGCCAAATATCAAAATGAATCCGCCACAGGTATACGTGTGTTCCCCATCCCGAACCCTCCTCCCTCCTCCCTCCCCATACCATCCCTCTGGGCCGTCCCAGTGCACCAGCCCCAAGCATCCAGCATCGTGCATCGAACCTGGACTGGCAACTCGTTTCTTACATGATATTTTACATGTTTCATTGCCATTCTCCCAAATCTTCCCACCCTCTCCCTCTCCCACAGAGTCCATAAGACTGTTCTATACATCAGTGTCTCTTTTTTTAGTATTAGTAAAATTATTAAAGTAGAAATTAAAACATTGAGAATTTTTTTTCTTTTGTTCAAGTAATACCGATGATAGCAATATAGTAAGTTGTTGTTGTTGTTTCGTTGCTGAGTCATGTCCAACTCTTTGCGACCCCATGGACTGTAGCCCACCAGACTCCTCTGTCCATAGGATTTCCCAGGCAAGAATATTGGAGTGGGTTGCCATTTCCCTCTCCAGGGCATCTTCCCAACCCAGGGATCAAACCCACATCTCTTTCATTTCCTGCTTTGCAGCCGGATTCTTTACCACTGAGCCATCAGGGAGTAGGAGTAATAGTAATAAAAATATATGACAATAGTAAATGCTTACTGAGCATTTGCTATGTGCCAGACACTAAATTCTTAACATGAATTGATTCCACACACCCTAAGGGGCAATTAATTGTTATTGCCCTCTAGAGTTTAACCTTCATGGACATAGGTATACTTGTCTGTTTTGTTCACTGTTGAATCCTCAGTACTTAGAACAATACCTAGCTCACAATATGTCCCCTGTGAATGTTTATTCATTGAATAAACTTTTGTTTTACAAAAGAGGTAACTGAGGCACAGAGAAGTTTTCACCCAAAAATACATAGCTGATGAGTAGCTGAATTCATTTTGCTCCCAAGCAATCAGTCACCAGATTTTGTACTCTAAATAACTATACAAAACTACTTCACAGAAAAACATTTCAGAATATAATAATGCAGCATCCAGAAGATATGAGTGGAAAGATGTTATCAAAACTTTTCTGACTTCTTTGCAGAGCAATATATACCTAAATGAAAAATATACCTTTTAACTCAACAATTCTACTGCAGATATACTCACTCATGTATACAAAGATATACTATGAACTCTGTTTAGTGATGACAAAAGACTTTAAAGAACCTAAGTGTTTGTCAATGGCATTGGGCAAATTAAGATACCACTCTGCTATGCAGCAGTTAAAAATAATGTCATTTTCCACGTGCTGATTTGGCAAGATCGTTAAGAGGAAAATGCAAGGTCCAAAAATTAATATATTCTGCTCCTCATTGCCTAAATTAATCCAGTATACTCTCTCTTTTCCTATAACTATGCACACACCTTTCATATATACATATAACACATATATCCATGTACAATCTCACATATATAAGCTTACAATTTTTCTTGGAGAGGGACCTGGAGTCTGTTTATGGAAAGAGGTCTATGTTTGTATATGCTTTGGTAGTCTTTGAACTTTTCCATGTGTAAGCACTACTTTTTAACAAAAAAGCTAAAGCATAAACTAAATATTTTTGTATACTCAAATGTATTTATATTAATCTATGAAAATTTTCTCCCAGAAAAATGAGAACAGGAGGAGGGTGGTGGATTAGAGGCATGGATGCAGATGGAGGAAGTTTTCTCTTCATGGATGCTGTTTAGTTGTTTTATAATAAAAACTTATAAATGCAATGTGAATTCTGTTTTAGAATAAACTTACAACTTTTCCTTTTAGTCTGGAGATGTCCACTTGCATATATAAGGTTAAACTTGAAATATTAAAAATTTAGAATACTAGGTTAAAACTGTAAAACTTGAGTTGTTTTTAAGGATATAGATAAGATTTTTCAAATGTGGAAAATATTTATTCTAGCAATTTAAATCTGGATGATATTAAGTAATTTGTGAAAGCAAGATTACTGTATACTCAAATTATATGTTGTATTGGTGTTTATTTAAGATATTACAGTTTATTAGGTTGGGATCAGTATTACTATATTATGATTAACATGTGAGACCTAGGATAATATTATGGAAAAGTTTAAACAACACAGATTTTGTGGCTGTGATTTTTTTTCTGTAGGACTTTTTATATTGTAATTAAGGAAAAAAAGGTAAAAATAAGTGTTCAAATTTCACGTATTTCTTCCACTCTGTGAAACATTATTTCTTATGCAATAGTAAAGAAAAGAAACAAAGACATTTTTTAAAAAAATTCAAATGATGTCAACCTTCCTGTACTTTATTTTTACAAGAAAGGATCCAAGTGAATTATTTAATTTTTTTTATGACAGACTGAAAGGTAAAATGTAGATATACAAGCAAGGTACTCGCAATTAATATTTATCAATTATTTAATCTTGCATTCATCCATTCATGTATTTAGCCACTGGGCCACCAGTAGAGTCAAGAAGGATTTTCAGAATCTGACAATCTGATACAACTCATCTAAGCCAGAATAAAGAGAAATAGCAGAGCATGTACTCTCGCTCCTATAAGCTTAAGTTCAAGTTTAGGAGATAATATAAAGAAAATAGATGTAAAAGTAGAAAAATGGAGTAGTAGAGTAGTCTTATAATTTTTGAAATTATATAGCAAAGAGTAATTTGAAATACAGGGTGATTTTCTGGGTGAAAACTGTCAAGGAAGACGTACTTCTTTGTAGAAAATTTAGTTAGATAGAATTTATAATTCAACTCAATCAAGATCTAAGATATTTTATACCACAAAAAAAAGAATTCTCAAGTACTGGGGAAATAAATGTGAGAATATCTTTCGTTTCTTAAAATAATAGTAACCCCCCGAAGATTGTCCTAATCCTCAGAAGCTGTGAAGGTGTAAACTTCCATAGAAAAAGTGATTTTTGCAAATGGGCTCAAGTCAGAGATCTTGAGATGGGCAGACTGTCCTGGATTATGCAGGTGGGCCCTATCTAATCACAAGAGTCTTTTTAAAAAGTGGACTTTCTCAGATGTGATCAGAGAAAAACACATGACAATGGAAGCAGGATCAGTGAGATGCTATATGGTTGGCCTTGAAGGAGAAGGAAGGGGGGCCATGAGGCAAGCAAGATCTGGATCCTTTAGGACCTGGAAAAGGCAAATGGATTCTCTCCTAGAACTTCTGGAAGGATGTAGCTATTCTGAAACCTTGCTTTGACCTTAGTGAGACGTGTGTTGGAATTCTGTTCTGCAGAACTGTAAAGTAATAAACTTGTGTTAAGTCAAAAAAAAAAAAAAAAGAATTTTAATCTTAGGACTAAAAATGCTATCATTGAAAAGTTCTTTGGAGACCGACATAATTGACTTATAGGTACAGTAAAAGAGTGTGGCCATATATGGGGATGAAAACATGTCAACTGAACAGAGAAGCTGGAGAAATCAGGTGTGAGATAAGGAGAGGGCTGGCTTCACAGATGACGAGCTGTGCTGGGTCAATGTAGAAAGGAGATACGGTGGTTTCAGGCCAACCAAGAGTTCTTGATGAGATCTTTACAATTTAATCCAAAAGACAATAGTGACTCATTATTGCTCTTGAGCAAAGCAGAATTATGAAAGGGGCATTTTGAAGATCAATTCATGTAGCCAGAAAGACCAAGTTAAGCCAATGAGGATTGTTTTACAACATAGAAAAAAAGAAAATGATAAAACGTTACAACAGTGAGATGGCTCTAAACTCAGAAAAGTAAAAATTCAGGTACATTTTAGAGAAGGAATTGGAGTAATCTCCAATCACAGAGGCACTGCTTGCTATATAATTCGTTTGCTTTTATGGGGAATCTCTTCAGACAGCCTATCTTCTTTGGTATATATCAAAAAATTGGATGCGGGAACAGGAGATAATCCAAGAGATGTGAAGAAAAGTGGAAAAGAGTAATGCATAGGGAAATATAAGAAAACAGAAGTAGAGCAAGATGCAGACAGAGGCAAAAAGGCCAAGAGGTGGGTGGAGAGAAAAGAAGAGATTTTCTTACCTTTCTTCCCCGGCCTCCTTTTCAGATCCCCCCAAATCTCTGTACAGCTCCCGTTTTCTTCTGTAACTCCATCTGTATCTGGTACATACAGATCATATGTACCACGCTAGCTAATACTGGTTAGTGTGGGATGGAAAGAAAGCTTATGAGATGACCATCATACACTAGATCTTCCTCATCTCCAGAGATGATCTTTGAGATATTATTTACTCTTGGAAGACATTCTTGTCTTACAAACTTCTGGGACCAGGAGGACAAATGTCAAGGTTTTCTCTATAAACTCAGAAAATGGTTTCTCCTGATGATAGATGTGGAAATCTGAGCCAGTTGCTTGCTCTGTATCTCTTAAGGGGTGAAGCAGGAACAAGACCAGTTAATCTGGATATACCAGTCACTGATGGTATTTACCAGGCTTTAAAGATCTCAGATGGCTGTCAAAGTGGGTTTAGTTGACATAATCTCCTATATGGTAGCCAGTTAGGGGCTTTATAAATCTATCCCATCATTGAGAAAACTGAAGCATAAACACATTAAAAATTGGCTTGGCAATAAGGTTCATTTGGGTTTTCCCATAACATCTTATAGAAAAACTCGAATGATGTTTTAGACTAACCCAAGACTTTGCTCCAAAGATAGAAAAAGCTTCACAGACAGTGAGGTATGCAGTCAGAAGTAGAATTCTGCCAATCTGAGTCAAGAGTGCCTCAGTAGCATATGCATGAGTATGATTATATATCAGGTAAAGAAGTGGCAATAAAATGTAGCAAAATCATCATCTTGGCATAATCATATGAATGTTTTAGAGGTCTTGTAAGAATTTGTTTTCAAATTAGAAGTAAAAGAAAATTGCCTAAATGAAAAGGTAACATTTTCTATGTTAAATGTCCTATCCTCACTGTTTACTGGGAATTAGTGTAAGTTACTTTAAAATGTTACTTTTTTACATTGTCATTCAGTGTTCATTTCAAACCAATCCATAAACTTTTAGAAATTTGTTCCCTTTTGAGAAATATTTCCTTAGGATTTGCTTTCAGTTTTGTATGAAGCTATTATGAAATATAAACTATATTAACCATGTTCTCTTTGGTAAAATAATATTTATTAAGCACTTATGATATGCCATGAAAGCATAGCACTGTGCTAAATTAAATGCTAAATAGATAGGTATGTGAGTGTATTTGTGTGTGGTGTGTGTATATGCTCAGTTGCTCAGTCATGTCCAACTCTTTACAACCCTATGGACTGTAGCCTGCCAGGCTCCTCTGTTCATGGGATTCTCCAGGCAAGAGTACTGGAAGGGGTTGCCATTTCCTTCTCCAGGTGTGTGGTATATACATATGCATAATTTAGCCTCATTTAATTGTCATTATAATTCAGCAAAGTAGGTGCTATATCGGAGAAGGCAATGGCATCCCACTCCAGTACTCTTGCCTGGAAAATCCCATGGACGGAGGAGCCTGGAAGGCTGCAGTCCATGGGGTCGCTGAGGGTTGGACACGACTGAGCGACTTCACTTTCACTTTTCACTTTCATGCATTGGAGAAGGAAATGGCAACCCACTCCAGTGTTCTTGCCTGGAGAATCCCAGGGACAGGGAGCCTGGTGGGCTGCTGTCTATGGGGTCACACAGAGTCGGACACGACTGAAGAGATTTAGCAGTAGCAGCAGCAGGTGCTATATGTTATTTATTTAACGTATGAGAAAAATGAAGCACAGAGGTGTTATGAACTCGGGCTGTAAAGACAGTCACAGAGCTACTACTGAAACCTAGCCAGATCACCAGAGGCAATGATCTTAGTTATTACATTTATCTAAGATGTAGGACTGTCTTTGCATTATATATTCATCATACTGATTTTCTAGATACAATTTTGTCTTTTCTGTTTTTTTAAAAAATGTTAGTAGAATAGTTAGCCTTGTGATTTCTGGGACAAAAGAAAAGTCTGTCCTGCTAAGATTCTAAGTAATTGGATAATATCTGAAATTCCACATTGAGTGTTTGATTTATTTTATCTAGGCTTTCTTTAAAATATCAGTGACATTGTGAAGCACTTCAAATGTTTTTACTCATTTCTTAGCTAATACAGATGGATTTGGGGAACTTGTATGACGGCTCCTTTTTATGGGAAAGAGGGAGGGAAAGCAGGGAGCATGCCAAGTGCAGACAGCAGCAGATGAGTAGGAGGAAAGGGAGAATGGGAACAGATGTTCTTATATCTGGCCCCAAACTTCTGTCTCTGGCTCTCTTGAAACTCATTGTAATGCTTTATAATTAGCGCACTAAGGTTGAATCACTAGTTTGGCTTCTCAGTGACCTAACGTATTTGCCTTTTCCTAATGTTCCATAAGACCATAATATAGGGGAATTCCAGGAGTCATCAAAAAGTGTTTAAAGATTACTGTATGTTAAGAATAATTTAGTTTTTAACTGGGTGTAAGTGGTTAACTTAAAAAATATTTTGCTAAAACTGAAAGGTAAAATTTATATAGAAATTGAATACAGCAAAAAGAATAAAACAAAACATTATAATCTGAACCCAATCTTCAAATATCAGAAAAAGTAAGAAACAAAGAAATTTTAAAAATATGAAACAGAAATGAAAATATATCAGACACATCGGTTATCAGAAAATAATTTAATGAAATATCTTCATTAATGAAAGAGACTTTTGGGTTTCATCTTTAAAAGGTCATCTATGTGTGGCTTCTAAGAGAAACATTCAAAACAAAAATGAGCATTAGTAGTTATACACATATAAAGCAAGAAATGGCAAATATAAAATAGGAAAAGTGTAAATTTTACTGCAAAAAGGATCCATTGAGACAAGGCAAAGCTATGAAAAAGATATGTGCCATGGATACTTTTACACCTAAAAAAGCTTCAAAATTAATAAACCAACTAGATCTAGAGAAATCAACAATCATTTTGGAATGTTAACATACTTCTTTTAGAAAAAAGCATGTAAACAATAAATAACTGAACTTTCATAGGTTTTGAAAAATATAGTTAAGAAGTTTAACACAAAGACAAAACCAAAAATTGGAAAAACTACTGATCAGCAAAAGATACCATCTGTCAGATTTAGAAAATACTTGAAGAAAATACTTGCGGTATGAATAATAAAAGCCTTGATGATATTTAAGATCTGGAAATCAGCAATGTATCAGTGAAATATAAAACAAAATTAAGCAGCTCTAAGACAAACCTATCATCTGATTTAAAATGTTTATGAAACCTGGTATTATTAAGATTGTGGAGAACTAGATACTTATAGACACTCTAGTGTGTGAATGCAGGCTAAGTTGCTTCCATTGTGTCTGACTCTTTGTGATCCCGTGGACTGTAGCCCACCAGGCTCCTGTGTCCATGGGTATTCTCCAGGCAAGAACACTGGAGTGGGTTGCCACACCCTCCTCCAGGGGATCTTCTCCACCCGGGCATTGAACCCACGTCTCTTACGTCTCCTGCATTAGCAGATGGGTTCTTCACCGCTAGCACCACCTGGGAAACCCACAGACACTCTAGTATGAACATAAAATTGTAGAGTACATGCATGTCTTATTCTGTTGCACTTTGCTTTATTATGTTTTGCAGGTATCGAATGTTTTTTTCTTCTTATAAGTTGAAGGGTTGTAACAAACCTGAGTTGTCAGATGATTAGCATTTTTTAGCAATAAAGCATTCCAAACTAGGATATGTGCATTGTTTTTTATGTGCTATTTATTACAGCAGTGCTATCAAACACTTAATGAATTACAGTATAGTCCATAAACGACAGAGGTCAGTCTTTTCATTTTGATCTTTTAAACTTTCTCTCTTATTTATAGATAGAGATAGTCTATAAATTATAGGGGGGGAAAGGAATCTAGTTCATCTCTTTTTAGTCTAATAGCTTCATCATATATCTTCACCATTTTGTTATCTACATACTTCCCAGAAGATTTGGACTAGTTCTTAATATACTATATAAACAGGAGCTGTAATTTTCTAGAAGACTTCTTGGTCTTGTACACTTATACCAAGTAGCTTCCTTTAACTGAAAAACAAAAGCAGCAAAAACTCTTCAAGTTCCTTGTCTCACTGAGTGTCTTTTGAACCATGTCTCTCCATACTTGCCTCTGAGGTCATGTTGTCTCATTCTCTCCTTTTTAAGTTTATATATGTTAGATCACATCTATAGAGATCCATTTATAATCTACAGGTAAATTTGAAGCTTCATCTATTTGCATTGACATTATTATTTCATTACATTTTATATCATTGTTTTTCCTGTTCAGTTGGAGAATGTATTTGGTATATAATGCATATACATAAGTAAGATAAATGTTTTAATTTGGATAGAAAACAGCACAGGGCATACTGTGCAAACTGCACAACATACAATTAAAGACTGTCTTAGAGGATTTTCATCTATCCATTCATGCAAAACAATGAGGACTTGCACTTTTTGAGATGGTGGAGTAGTTTACTGGAGATCAGCACACACACACACACACACGTGTGTGTGTGTATGTATTCTGTTTGCATTTTAAACAGTCAGAACTGCCTGGTGACTAGAAGTTGAGGGTTCTATCTCCCCCAAAGTTGCTAACCACAGAGAGCTACTTTAGTCCCAGGTATTCAAGGCAAGAGGCTAAAGACAAAACCCTGGCTGAGAGACAGAGGACACAGAAAAGCTTCAGGCAATTCTTGGTGACACATGACGTTTGGATCTGCCAAACAAATCCCCCAAGGCTGGAGGACCAAAATATCATGAAAAGAGTAGAAAATGATACACTTCAATCTGGACTGTTCCCTTAGGGAACTGGCCAAATTCTTCAACTCTACAGGACAAGAGGCTTAGGTATTAAACAGAAAACCTCTGAAAAGCAGAGTGGGGGTGTTCAATATTCTCACATAGTACTGAGGAAAGAAAATTGGAGTTTAGGATCAGCCAGGAGAGAGAGGTTCTATTCCATACTCTATGCTCTTTGTTTGGAGCTCTGAAGAAGTTTCAAACTTCTGTCTACTTGTAGACAGAAATTTGCAATAGTAATATCTAGTCCAAGTCAGCCTGGTCTCTGATTGGATTACAGTGCTCTGTACTCACAGGATAATCCCTCTCTGAAAGAAACATTATCCAGAGTCTCTAAAATTTTTTTAATATATAGGGTCTGTTAATTTTCAAATTGCCCATAATACTTCAAATGAAAGAAGACTGAGAGGCAGGGGGAAAAGTCAGGAGAAAACAGTCAGGTGAGCCAATTTAGGATTACATCTGTGATAAGAGGCTCTGATCACACCAACCACCCATGCATCAGGTCTGTGCATTGGAACCATGACACCATCTGTGTACACATACATACTCTCTTTGAGTGCCACCCATGAATGGGGTTGTGATGTAGATACCATGCATGTTTGAGCAGCACCAACATATAGAGTTAACCCATCTTTCATTCAGCTATGTGTTTTCTCATCCTCTGTTTAATTGTGTCCAACTCTGCAGCTCCATGGACTGTAGTGGACCAGGCACCTCTGTCCATGGAATTCTCCAGGCAAGAACACTGGAGTGGGTAGTCTAGCCGTTCTTCAGTGGATCTTCTCGACCCAGGAATTGAACCCAGGTCTCCTGCATTGCAGGCAGACTCTTTACCAGCTGAACTACAGGGAAGCCCCTGTAACTCCTAGAGCTCTGTATAAAGGTCCCCTGGAGCTTGCAAGAGCCTCTGTACTGCATTTTTAAAAATTTATCCCACATGTGTTCAACATCATGGGAACCACTAGTATATGAGCCCTAAAAGGACATACTGTGTAGTCTTCCATTGGTCTGTGCCCCTCTCAAAATTTGTAGTAAAAATAGATAAGGATAGTAGTCTCTAAAAGTATATACAGCCTTCAAATCTGAATCAGATTGCCAAATTCTTTGCCTCTTTCTTAGCAATTGACAGTATGAAGTGTTCTTGACCTTGAGAGGCCTATCACAGTATAACTAAGACCTTGAAGTCATTGAGTGTGCAACTGCCTCTGTTGTGATTAGACCTCAAACAGTGATGATTTTTTGGGAAAAAATATCCACCTGGAATATCCTAACACAATACTTTACTCTATGGGACAAGAAGCCATTGTGGAGGTTTTGCCAGCCCCTAAGTTTTGGACTGGCCAAAAAGTTGGTTCAGGTTTTCCATGACATCTTATGGAAAAACCTGTGTCAACTTTTTGGCCAACCCAATGCATCCATTCTGATTATGCATTCAGACAATGACTGCCAGGTAGACTTTTGGATCCAATGGCCTCACTATGAAATGGATATGAGCCAGAACTTAAAAAAAAAAAAAAGAAAGAAAGAAAAAAACAGCATCTAGGGTCTTTTGGTATCAATGATAGCTCAGATGCTGCATACACAAGCACTGGAAAGATCTAGACATTTTCTCATGGATACCCTTTTATAACTGCACACACTTTCCTTAGTATTACAGTGTCTCTCCTTAACCTTTAATCCTCTCTTTCTATCAGGGGCACTGACTCTGAGAACCTGCTCAAGAATGGAAACTATGCAAAAAGGAATTGGAATTCTCTCTATATTGGGAGAATGACATCAGTGTATAAAAATCAAGGACTTGCTTGGCTTCCCATCTTCATTTTCTCTGTGTTTCAGTCAGTCAGTCAGTCGCTCAGTCATGTCCGACTCTTTGCAACTCTACGGATTTCAGCACGTCAGGCTTCGCTGTCCACCACAACTCCCAGAGCTTGCTCAAACTCATGTCATCAAGTAGCTGATGCCATCTAACCTTCTCATCCTCTGTCATCCCCTTCTCCTGCCTTCAATCTTTTTCAGCATCAGGGTCTTTTCTAATGAGTTGGTACATCATGTCAGCTGGCCAAAGTGTTGGAACTTCAGCTTCAGCATCAGTCCTTCCAAAGAACATTCAGGACTGATTTCCTTTAGGATTGACTGGTTTTATCTCCTTCCAGTCCAAAGAACTCTCAAGAGTCTTCTCCAACACCACAGTTCAAAAACATCAATTCTTTGGCACTCAGCTTTCTTTATAGCCCAAATCTTATATCCATACATGACTACTGGAAAAACCACAGCTTCGACTAGACGGACTTTTGTTGGCATAAGTCCTGCTTTTTAATATGCTGTCTAGGTTCGTCATAGCTTTTCTTCCAAGGAGCAAGTGTCTTTTAATTTCATGGCTGCAGGAACCATCTGCACTGATTTTGGAGCCCCCCAAAATAAAGTCTGTTACTGCTTTTACCTTTTCCCCACCTATTTGCCGTGAAGTGATGGGACCAGATGCCATGATCTTAGTTTTCTGAATGTTGTGTTTTAAGCCAGCTTTTTCACTCTCCTCTTTCACCTTCATCAGGAGGCTCTTAAGTTCCTCCTCTCTTTCTGCCATAAGGGTGGTGTCATCTGCATATCTGAGGTTATTGATATTTTTCCCTGCAATCTTGATTCCAGCTTGTTCTTCATTCAGCCCAGCATTTCTCATGACATACTCTGCATATAAGTTAAATAAGCAGGGTGACAATATACAGCCGTGATGTACTCCTTTTCCAATTTGGAACCAGTCCATTGTTTCATGTCCGGTTCTAACTGCTGCTTCTTGACCTGCATACAAATTTCTCAGGAAGCAGGTAAGGTGGTTTGGTATTCCCATCTCTTCAAGAATTTTCCACTGTTTGTTGTGATCCACACAGTCAAAGGCTTTGGCATAGTCAATAAAGCAGAAGTAGATATTTTTCTATAATTCTCTTGCTTTTCTGATGATCCAAAGGATGTTGGCAATTTGATCTCTGATTCCTCTGCCTTTTCCATTAAAGTCCCTTGGTTAGCAATAGTCTTGTTGAAAGCTATAGTAATTCCATCATACTTGTATCTACCTCTCCAATTCCAGGATCCTATCATGCCAGTTGTCAGTACAGATCTCAGTTCTGTAACACCATTCATACCATCAATCCCATCCATCAAAGGACAGCAATCATGGAGCTGCTCATTGTTGCACATTTTTTTATGTATTAGTGAAAAGGATTTTCTACTTGTCCTCCTGAAGAACATAAACCTGTGATATGTTCTTGTGTCTTATATAACAGGTACATTCTAGCAAATTGCATTTGTGAGGCTGTTGTTCCCTTTGCCAACAATGCCAAGGCAGTTCTAGCACCTTCACTTCATCAGGATTCACCTCTGTAGGAGTTTTTGCAAGTACATTGTATGTAAGTTGGGGAGAATATCTCCAATCAGAAAACCCTCCATTATTCAGCTATACATCTACTCTGGTTTAGTCCCCTCAGGTCTCATTACAAGGTTCATTCTCTCAGTTCCTGTTGGAACTGATTTGCAAGGTCCTGAGGAAAGATAGTTGGAGAAGACACTTGAGAGTCCCTTGGACTGCAAGGAGATCCAATCAGTCCATTCTGAAGGAGATCAGCCCTGGGATTTCTTTGGAGGGAATGATGCTGAAGCTGAAACTCCAGTTCTTTGGCCACCTCATGCGAAGAGTTGACTCATTGGAAAAGACTCTGATGCTGGGAGGGATTGGGGGCAGGAGGAGAAGGGGACGACAGAGGATGAGATGGCTGGATGGCATCACTGACTCGATAGACATGAGTCTGAGTGAACTCTGGGAGTTCAGCATGCCAGGGAGGCCTGGCGTGCTGCAATTCATGGGGTCGCAAAGAGTCCGACATGACTGAGTGACTGAACTGAACTGAACTGACTGAGGAATGATATACCCATTTGCATGCAGAGTTCCAAAGAATAGCAAGGAAAGATAAGAAAATCTTCCTCAGTGATCAATGCAAAGAAATAGAGGAAAACAATAGAATAAAATACTAGAGATCTCTTCAAGAAAATTAGAGATACCAAGGGAACATTTCATGCAAAGATGGGCACAATAAAGGATAGAAAAGGTATGGATCTAACAGGAGCAGAAGATATTAAGAAGAGGTGGCAAGAATACACAGAAGAACTATACAAAAAAGATCTTCATGACCCAGATAATCATGATGGTGTGATCACTGACCTAGAGCCAGACATCCTGGAACGTGAAGTCAAGTGGGTCTTCAGAAGCATTACTATGAACAAAGCTAGTGAAGGTGATGGAATTCAAGTTGAGCTATTTCAAATCCTAAAAGATGATGCTATGAAAGACCTGCACTCAATATGCCAGCAAATTTGGAAAACACAGCAGTGGCCATAGAACTGGAGAAGATCAGTTTTCATTCCAATCCCAAAGAAAGGCAAGGCCAAAGAATCTTCAAACTACCACACAATTACACTCATCTCACATGTTAGCAAAATAATGCTCAAAATTCTCCAAGCCAGGCTTTAACAGTACGTAAGTGGTGAACTTCCAAATGTTCAAGCTGGACTTAGAAAAGACACATCCGCTGGATCATCAAAAAAGCAACAGAGTTCCAGAAAAACATCTACTTCTACTTTATTGACTATGCCAAAGCCTTTGGCTGTTTGGATCACAACAAACTGTGGAAAATTCTGAAAGAGATGGGAATACCAGACCACCTGACCTGCCTCCTGAGAAATCTATATGCAGGTCAGGAAACAACAGTTAGAACTGGCCATGGAACAACAGACTGGTTCCAAATAGGAAAAGGAGTTCATCAAGGCTGTATATTGTCACCGTGCTTATTTAACTTACATGCAGAGTACATCATGAGAAATGCTGGGCTGGATGAAGCACAAGCTGGAATCAAGATTGCTGGGAGAAATATCAACAGCCTCCAATATGAAGATGACACCACCCTTAGGGCAGAAAGTGAAGAAGAACTTGAAGAGCTTCTTGATGAAAGTGAAAGAGGAGAGTGAAAAAGTTGACATAAAACTCAACATTCAGAAAAATAAGATCATGGCATCTGGTCCCATCACTTCATGGCAAATAGATGGGGAAACAATGGAAACAGTGACAGACCTTATTTTCTTGGGCTCCAAAATCACTGCAGATCATGACTGCAGCCATAAAATTAAGAGACACTTACTCCTTGTAAGAAAAGTTATGGCCAACCTAGACAGCTTATTAAAAACCAGAGACATTACTTTGCCAAAAAAGGTCCATCTAAGTCAAAGCTATGTTTTTTTCCAGTAGTCATGTATGGATGTGAGAGTTGGAACGCAAAGAAAGCTGAGTGCTGAAGAACTGATGCTTTTGAACTGTGGTGTTGGAGAAAACTCTTGAGAGTCCCTTGGACTGGAAGGAGGTCCAACCAGTCCATCCTAAGGGAAATCAGTCCTGAATATTCATTGGAAGGACTGATGTTGAAGCTGAAACTCCAATACTGTGGCCACCTGATGTGAAGAGCTGACTCATTTGGAAACAAAGGATGAGATGGTTGGATGGAATCACTGACTGAATGGACAGGAGTTTGAGTAGACTCCAGGAGTTGGTGATGGACAGGGAGGCCCAACGTGCTGCAGTCCATGGGGTTGCAAAGAGTCAGACACGATTGAACAACTGAACTGAAATGAACTGAACAGATCTTTATGTGAATAATCCTTTATGTTTTGGTGAAGTCAGGACTTTTCCATTTGGACTATGCTGAGTTTTTGATCCTAGTTACTGGTATAGTAGCTAGAAGGAGAGATGGGTGGACTTTGGGTAAAGCAAATATTTTCTTGCAAAAGATATACTTGAACTGAGGCTTACGCATGCACTCTAAGTTGGGTGTTTGTGTGTGTGTTGGGGGGTGAGTTGTGTGTGTGAGGAGGGGCCACTTATCCTCCAGCTTGTTAATTTCACCTGTCAGTGCATGTTCTCCTTAGTGAAACTTCTTGAAAAATAATATCTGCTTGGGCCAGCCTCCCTCATAGAACTCTCTAAGTTCTATGTTCTATCACAACTGTGATCAGGAAGGCACTAACTTGATCCTAGGGTTCAATAAATCAGCACAGAATGTATGAAAGCTCAGTTCTACAGAACTGGGTTTGGGCTTGGTTAACACCCTGAAACACATCTGTGACAACAGTAACGATGGAGACCTTTTCTCAGTACAGGGACATGTGGAAGCTTTTTAACTGCCGTACTAAGGTAAAAGGTACAAGGTAGGTGATGTTTGTTCTTTTCCCAAGATTAAGGCATTTGGGAACTGTGTAGATTCTGGGGTTAGTTTTGAATTCTAAATCATGCCTGCTATTTCTATTCCATATTAACACTAACAAAATGAAAAGCCAGTGAAAAAGACTTTGAAGTATCTTCCAACTAGGTTTTATAATGCTTGAATGATCATAAAACAAAGTTGATTTTAAAAAATATATTTATGATTCATTTCAATATTTGGCAAAACCAATACAATATTGTAAAGTTTAAAAATAAAATAAAATTAAAAAAAATAAAAATAAAAAATATATTTAAAGTAGTAATGATAGGGTCAACTATTTTTTTCATAATTCTTGTCTTTTTAGGAATTTGACCCAATACTTTTGGCTGTGACCTATTTTTAGCAGTTTTTCAGAATATCTGGTGCCAGGAAGTAATTTTTAAAGTGGCAAAGTGTCTGAATAAGAAGCTAGGTCTTATAAGTTCCTGAACTGTACTCAGCCTCTGAGGAGCTTGGATAAAACAATGAGTAGGTCTTGTGGTCAAGGAGGGCAGTGCTTTCTCAGTAAACAGCATACTTTGGCCACCTGATGCAAACAGTGATCCATTGGAAAAGACGAGGATGCTGGGAAAGATTGAAGGCAGGAGGAGAAGGGGATGACAGAGGATGAGATGGTTGGATGGCATCACTGACTCGGTGGACATGAGTTTGAGCAAACTCTGGGAGAGATGAAGGACAGGGAAGCCTGCTGCAGTCCATGGGGTCACAAAGAGCTGGACATGACTGAGCGACTGAACAACAACAAAAC
>NW_011488551.1:231336-232242 GCF_000754665.1 Bison bison bison
GAATGTTAGCTTATTGATACAGTGCTTACAGAGAAGGCAATGGCACCCTACTCTAGTACTCTTGCCTGGAAAATCCCATGGACGGAGGAGCCTGGTAGGTTGCAGTCCATGGGGTCGCTGGGAGTCGGATACAACTGAACGACTTCACTTTCACTTTTCACTTTCATGCATTGGAGAAGGAAATGGCAACCCACTCCAATGTTCTTGCCTGGAGAATCCCAGGGACAGAAGAGCCTCATAGGCTCCCATCTATGGGGTCACACAGAGTCCGACATGACTGAAGCGACTTAGCAGCAGCAGCACAGGGCTATAGCATTTTTTTCTTTCCAGCTGTTTTTAAGGTGGGTAGAATATAGGAAATTCCAAAGAAATTTAAAACTAAGAAGCTAATTTTTTTTCACTATTAACCTACAATTGATTGGATGGTCAACACTGACTGATTGTTTGCCCTCAAACTTCATAGCAAATGACAGCCCTGATAGTTTCTCGGAAGTTGCCTATTTTAGCTCGTTCTATATAGAAAATGAATATCTTCATTAATTAGCTTAGTATCTGTGCTGATAAGAGAAATAGCATGGCTACAGATCTAACAATATTAAAAATTCTTTAATCTATGAACTGTTTCTCTTTATCCTTTCCTAAAAATTGTTCTCTATCGCTAATAATGGCATTGTGATAGAAATCAAATATTATAGTTAAAAATTATATATATCTACCTATATCCTTTTTTTATATAAGGACATCAGATCAGATCAGTCACTCAGTCGTGTTCAACTCTTTGCGACCCCATGAATAACAGCACGCCAGGCCTCCCTGTCCATCACCAACTCCTGGAGTTCACTCAGACTCACGTCCATCGAGTCAGTGATGCCATCCAGCCATCTCATCCTCTGTCGTCCCCTTCTC
>NW_011488551.1:232729-235160 GCF_000754665.1 Bison bison bison
ATGCCCACAGGAAAAAAACCATAGCCTTGACTAGACGAACCTTTGTTGGCAAAGTAATGTCTCTGCTTTTGAATATGCTATCTAGGTTGGTCATAACTTTCCTTCCAAGGAGTAAGCGTCTTTTAATTTCATGGCTGTAGTCACCATATTTAATTTTTATTTTAGCTTTAATCTATAAAACACAGATAATAGAATGTATTATATGTTAAACATATTTATGTATTCTTTTTCATTAAAAAACAGTGATAAGCAGCATTGACCATCAGGAAATAATATATACTACATTCAGTGCAGCCCTTCAGGTCTTCAGTCTCTCCAAAACTGTAATTACAAATCCAGATGGCATTTGGAGCAGGTATTATAGCCACATCTGTCCAATGCATCTTGTTGCATCTATTAATCTTTTATGCAGGATACTTAAAAATTTGCTAAAAATAAAGCATTCTTTACATGTAACTAGAGTATGATTCATTTATTTTTATATTTCTAGGGGCCATTTCTAATTAAAAATAACATTTAAATCCTCTTGTACAGAGTGTTCCAGTATTAATTAAAATATACTCTCTCAGATTACTCTTAGAAAACTATTTTTTTTCACAGCCTCACTTTAATGGTGCAGTCCTGTACTTCTACTACAACAGTGCATGTGAATAAGTGGAAATAAGTCTCTCTTTTTCTTTATTCTAGTGTTGCATATCAGGAGTTAATCATAAAACAATGGACTCAATATTAAAAGATACTTTAATGAGTCAAGACCACTCAAAACCTCAAATCCTTTTTGAATTGAAGTACGGTTAAATGAAAACTGCTCAAAATACATTAGGTGGCAGTATCATGAAACATAATGAAGCTATTCTTATATGATCGCATCATATTCATCACTCATTATTAAAATTCTTCACCGATGTGCAGTGCTTCGTGAGGACATTCAGTACTTCCTCTCTTTTCATCATTTTATGTACAAAGCTTTCCCTGTGAGATTTTAATTAAGTGATTAGGAAACTAAGCTAAAAGCCATTATACTTTCCCCCCAAAGGGGAAATATTGTTATTAATAAGTCTTAAATTGTCAAAAATGAAAACCTTACTCCTCGTGGAAGACTCTAAAGTGGTTTAAATACTTTTCCTCCTATAAAGACTAAAATACCACAGAATATTTAGAGTTCCTTCACTGTTCTTTGAGAGAGAAGTGGAAAGCAGAAAGGAAAAGAAAAATATTAGCAGAGCAACTAGAAATCGTATTAATACTAAGGTATTAATGCTTTATCAAGGGATTACTGTAACTTGGAACAAACCCTGTATTTGTTTTTCTTCTTTTACATTATAAAAAATACATGAATATCATTTGCCCACAAGAGAAAATCTTTTCCCATAATCTTCCACCCTATTATATTGTATCATATTCACTTGGGAATACAAGTAGATGATCTTTCTCCTTTCTCATTATTTTGACCAGCATTGTGGGCACTCTTACTGGTCGCTAAGCACTCTGCAGGCCCTCTTTCTAGACTCTCAGATGGTAGATTGCATTACTGGTCTCAATTCTTCACACTTCCCCGAAACCACTCAGCCATGTGCACTCCTACCTCCTCTAAATAAAGAGATGCAATTGAATTCCCTAACCCTTGAGTCTGGACTTTCCTTTGGCTGACTGTGGCCAATAGTGTGAGCTGGAAATGACTGTGTCAGTGCCAAGCTTAACTCAAGAGGTATTGCATGTTTTCCTCTCACTCATTCACTTTGCCATTACTGTGAGAACATGCTTGGTTTAGCTGCCTGGAGAGCGAAATAGCAAAACCAAGTCATCTCAGTTACCCCAGAGAGGGCCAGCCTAGGTTAGCCAATGAGCCACTGATTCCTGTCAATGTGAGTAAGCTTATTGTTTTGTGGACTTCTGATGTTATTCCTTTTTGTCACATAAATGCCTCCTATAGGGGTCAGCTTTTTAGAATTTTAATTTACTTTGTGATAGCTTATTACTTGGTCATTTTTTATCAATATCCAATACATGTTTTAAATGAGAGTGTATTTCCTACTGTATGTACAGCTATCTTTATATCAGATAAATCTTAAGCATATTATTTAGTCTGCTTTATACTTGCTTAATTTGGATCTGTTTGATTTATAATTTCTTGATATGATTTATATAACATTTTCTCAATATGATTTCTAATTTCTTCCAGTAGAACCTCAGTTTTAGCTTTAGATATTTTTTTCTTTTTTTTTTTTATTCTAATGTACTTTATTATTTTTTTTTTTAATTTTTAATTTAATAATTTTAAAACATGTGTTCCCCATCCTGAATCCTCCTCCCTCCTCCCTCCCCATACCATCCCTCTGGGTCGTCCCAGTGCACCAGCCCCAAGTATCCAGCATCGTGCATTGAACCTGGACTGGCATCTCGTTTCATACATGACATTTCACATGTTTCA
>NW_011488551.1:237677-238465 GCF_000754665.1 Bison bison bison
CTGGAAGAGTTTGAGCAGGATAGGTGTTAGCTCTTCTCTAAATTTTTGGTAGAATTCAGCTGTGAAGCCGTCTGGACCTGGGCTTTTGTTTGCTGGAAGATTTTTGATTACAGTTTCAATTTCCGTGCTTGTGATGGGTCTGTAAGGTTTTCTATTTCTTCCTGGTCGAGTTTTGGAAAGTTGTACTTTTCTAAGAATTTGTCCATTTCTTCCTCGTTGTCCATTTTATTGGCATATAATTGTTGATAATAGTCTCTTATAATCCTTTGTATTTCTGTGTTGTCTGTTGTGATCTCTCCATTTTCGTTTCTAATTTTATTGATTTGATTTTTCTCCCTTTGTTTCTTGATGAGTCTGGCTAATGGTTTATCAATTTTATTTATCCTTTCAAAGAACCAGCTTTTGGCTTTGTTGATTTTTGCTATGGTCTCTTTTGTTTCTTTTGCATTTATTTCTGCTCTATTTTTTAAGATTTCTTTCCTTCTACTAACCCTGGGGTTCTTCATTTCTTCCTTTTCTAGTTGCTTTAGGTGTAGAGTTAGGTTATTTATTTGACTTTTTTCTTGTTTCTTGAGGTGTGCCTGTATTGCTATGAACTTTCCCCTTAGGACTGCTTTTACTGTGTCCCACAGGTTTTGGGTTGTTGTGTTTTCATTTTCATTCGTTTCTATGCAAATTTTGATTTCTTTTTTGATTTCTTCTGTGATTTGTTGGTTATTCAGCAGCGTGTTGTTCAGCCTCCATATGTTGGAATTTTTAATAGTTTTTCTCCTGTAATTGAGATCTAA
>NW_011488551.1:238864-239352 GCF_000754665.1 Bison bison bison
AGCTGGTTTGGTGGTGCAGAATTCTCTCAGCTTTTGCTTGTCTGAGAAGCTTTTGATTTCTCCTTCATACTTGAATGAAATCCTTGCTGGGTACAATAATCTGGGCTGTAGGTTATTTTCTTTCATCATTTTAAGTATGTCTTGCCATTCCCTCCTGGCTTGAAGAGTTTCTATTGAAAGATCAGCTGTTATCCTTATGGGAATTCCCTTGTGTGTTATTTGTTGTTTTTCCCTTGCTACTTTTAATATTTGTTCTTTGTGTTTGATCTTTGTTAATTTGATTAATATGTGTCTTGGGGTGTTTCGCCTTGGGTTTATCCTGTTTGGGATTCTCTGGGTTTCTTGGACTTGGGTGATTATTTCCTTCCCCGGTTTAGGGAAGTTTTCAACTATTATCTCCTCAAGTATTTTCTCATGGTCTTTCTTTTTGTCTTCTTCTTCTGGAACCCCTATGATTCGAATGTTGTAGCGTTTAATATTGTCCTGGA
>NW_011488552.1:0-705 GCF_000754665.1 Bison bison bison
GTTAACTTACAGCTCCAGTTCATAAAGTTCCTTGTCATTCTTCCCTTTAACTTCCAGCTGAGTCTCCATCTGAAGCGAGGAACCCACCACGGTTACTAATTATGCCTGGGCTGCTAAGACCCACTCGAGAAGGTGTCTAGGGTGAGGCACCTCCCGCCATTCGAGAGGGCGCCTGCGGCCTACGGAAGTGGTGCAAACTTCTTGTCATGAAGTTTGATTGGTCTCTCGCGTAAACGAAGCTACTCAGTCTCTTTTCTCAACCGAATTTTCCTACTGACCTATCCTCATACTATTATGCTTGACACCTCTGATTAGCATATAAATAGTCGCCTAAGCCATCTCTCCTTGGAATACCCGGGATCAGCTGGGGCTGGTCCCCGGCAGGTGCCTCCGGAACAGGGACCTCAGGAGGCAATACTCAAAGAGCTGAGCAGACACGAACCACGCAATCAGCAGGCAATAAGCATGGAGCTCAGCAGTGACGAATCATGCTGCTCATTTGGCAATAATCAAGCAGGTGACCAGGCAGGAATCACGCAGCTCAGCAGGCCCTGATCACGTGACTCTGCAGGCACTGATTACGTGGCTGATCAAGTCCAGATCACGTGACAGAGCATGCACTGATCATGTGCCGGGAGCCGGTGAGGCATTCCACTCTGGACAAAGGTCATGAGGAAGGAGGCTCGGCATACGAAAATGCAGGAC
>NW_011488552.1:3955-4145 GCF_000754665.1 Bison bison bison
ACTGATGACGTGGCTCATCGCGCACCGATCACGTGTTTATCAGGCAGTGATCAGTGACTGACAAGCGCTTAGCATGGGACTGTGCACGCACTGATCACGTGGCTGATCAGGAACTGACAACCTGACTGTGCATGGGGTGATCACGTGGCTGGTCGTTCACTGATCCCGTGTTTATCATACGGTGATCACG
>NW_011488552.1:4245-4640 GCF_000754665.1 Bison bison bison
GGAAGTGGTGCAAACTTCTTGTCTTGAAGTTTGATTGGTCTCCCGGGTAAACCATGCTACTCAGTCTCTTTTCTCCACCGAATTTTCCTACTGAGCTCTCCTCATACTATTATTCTTGACATCTCTTATTTGCATATAAATAGTCGCCTAGGCCATCTCTCCTTCGAATACCCTGGATCAGCTGGGGCTGGTACCCGACAGGTGGAGCCCGAACAGGGATCTCAGGAGGCAATACTCAAAGAGCTGAGCAGACACGAACCACGCAATCAGCAGGCAATAAGCATGGAGCTCAGCAGTGATGAATCATGCTGCTCAACTGGCAATAATCAAGCAGGTGACCAGGCAGGAATCACGCAGCTCAGCTGGCCATTGCAAGCAGATGAGCCGAAGGAATC
>NW_011488552.1:8330-9380 GCF_000754665.1 Bison bison bison
ATCATGCACTGATCACGTGACTGCACATGCACTGATGACGTGGCTGATCAGGAACTGATCACATGGCTCATCATGCACTGATCACCTGTTTCTCAGGCAATGATCAGTGACTGACAGGCGCTGATCATGGGACTGTGCACGCACTGATCACCTGGCTATCATGCACTGATCACGTGACTGCGCATGCACTGATGACGTGGCTGATCGGGCACTGATCACGTGTTTATCAGGCAGTGATCAGTGACTGAGAGGCGCTGATCATTGGACTGTGCACCCACTGATCACGTGGCTGATCAGGAACTGAACACCTGACTGTGCATGAAGTGATCACGTGGCTGGTCGTTCACTGATCACGTGTTTATCATATGATTATCACGTGACTGAGAGACGCTGATCACGTGACTGTGCAGTCAGTGATCACGTGGCTGATCATGCAGTGATATCGTGACTGAGCATGCACTGATCATGTGCCGGGAGCCGGTGAGGCATTCCACTCTGGAGAAGGGTCATGAGGAAGGAGGCTTGGCATACTCAAATGCGGGATCGAGCCTCAGGAGTCCACCCGGATATTCTCGAACATCTCCCCCACAAAAAAAACAGAGTCTGCCTAATGTATTGCTTTGTGCTCTCACCTCTGATTTCACTGGGGGCTGTCCCCCACCACCATCTCACTCTCTCTGTCAAAGAGTAAACTTACAGCTCCAGTTCATAAAGTTCCTTGTCATTCTTCCCTTTAACGTCCAGCTGAGTCTCCATCTGGAGCGGAGAACCCACCTAGCTTACTAATTATGCCTGGGCTGCTAAGACCCACTCGAGAAGGTGTCCAGGGTGAGGCACCTCCCGCCATTTAGAGGGCACCTGCGGCCTACGGAAGTGGTGCAAACTTCTTGTCTTGAAGTTTGATTGGTCTCCCGCATAAACCAAGCTACTCAGTCTCTTTTTTCCACCGATATTTCCTACTGAGCTATCCTCATACTATTACTCTTGACATCTCTGATTAGCATATAAATAGTCGCCTAGGCCATCTCTCCTTCGAATACCCTGGATCAG
>NW_011488553.1:0-511 GCF_000754665.1 Bison bison bison
TAAGGATCAGGCCTGAATGCCCCGAGGGCAATCTGAGGGAACTAACTTGAGACAGCAAACCAGACTGTGGGATAGCTATCCTGCAAAAAATCCTAACCTAAAACACCGCTTCCAAATAGGTTCCAAATAGGAAAAGGAGTACGTCAAGGCTGTATATTGTCACCGTGCTTATTTAACTTATATGCAGAGTACATCATGAGAAACACTGGGCTGGAAGATGCACAAGTTGGAATCAAGACTGCCAGGAGAAATATCAATAACCTCAGATATGCAGATGACACCACCCTTATAGTAGAAAGTGAGGAGGAACTAAAAAAGCCTCTTGATGAAAGTGAAAGACGAAAGTGAAAAAGTTGGCTTATAGCTCAACATTCAGAAAACTAAGATCATGGCATCTGGTCCCATCACTTCATGGGAAATAGATAGGGAAACAGTGGAAACAGTGTCAGAGCCAGGAAATGGGCAATTGCCACCCCAGAGAGGCTATCTTATACCAAACTGCAAGTGGGCT
>NW_011488553.1:4534-5067 GCF_000754665.1 Bison bison bison
ACAAAGGGAGAAAAATCAAATCAATAAAATTAGAATTGAAAATGGAGAGATAACAACAACCAACACAGAAATACAAAGGATCATAAGAGACTACTATCAGCAACTATATGTCAATAAAATGGACAACTTGGAAGAAATGGACAAAGTTTTAGAAAACCACAACATTCCAAAACTGAACCAGGAAGAAATAGAAAATCTTAACAGGCCCAACACAAGTACAGAAATTGAAACTGTAATCAGAAATCTTCCAACAAACAAAAGCCCAGGACGAGATAGCTTCAGAGCTGAATTCTACCAAAAATTTAGAGAAGAGCTTTTTAGCTCTAGACTACTCAACCTCTTCCAGAAAATTGCAGAGGAAGGTAAACTTCCAAATTCATTCTATGAGGCCACCATCACCTTAATACCAAAACTTGACAAAGATGCCACAATAAAAGCAAACTACAGGCCAATATCACTAATGAACACAGATGCAAAAATCCTTAACAAAATTCTAGCAAACAGAATCCAACAACACATTAAAAAGATCATAC
>NW_011488554.1:0-359 GCF_000754665.1 Bison bison bison
AAAAGTCCTAAAGTTATTCTATGAGGCCACCATCACCCTGATACCAAAACCAGAGAAAGATGCCACAGGAAAAGAAAACTACAGGCCAATATCATTGATGAACATAGATGCAAAAATCCTCAACAAAATCTTAGCAAGCAGAATCCAACAACATATTAAAAAGATCATACATCATGATCAAGTGGGCTTTATTCCAGAGATGCAAGGACTCTTCAATACTTACAAATCAATCAATGTGATACACCATATTAACAAATTGAGAGATAAAAACCATATGCTTATTTCAATAGATGCAGAGTAAGCCTTTGGCAAAATTCAACATCTGCTTATGATAAAAACTCTCCAGAAAGTAGACATAG
>NW_011488554.1:573-1420 GCF_000754665.1 Bison bison bison
TCCCAGGGCTGATCTCCTTCAGAATGGACTGGTTGGATCTCCTTGCAGTCCAAGGGACTCTCAAGAGTCTTCTCCAACACCACGGTTCAAAAGCATCAATTCTTCAGCTTATCTAATGTCCTCTAACTTTTAAATTATATAATAGTGTATATAATTTTAGCTTGATGAATAATTTTTGATGCTTCTTGATTTTCTCTTATCTCTAATGTTTCCTAATACTAGCATAGGGACGGGAAAAAAAATAGTCATTTAGTAAAAATTTGTAAATAAGTAAACCAATGACTTTACATTTTAGCATATATAATTTATTGTTTGCCTGATAATGTTGTTGGGAGGGCAATTAAAAAGAGTTAATTGAAATAGTTAAATTTCTACCTCATTTCATATGCTAAAACAAAAGATTTTTTTTTTTTTTTTAAAATTTTGTAGGCTTTTAAGACTCTTCTGGACTGTCAGCTGATTACCTACAATGATTAGGCCTCAGGGACCTCCTGGGAAGTGCTCTTCCCTCTGTGCTGCTTATGCTTTATGGAAAGAAAGTTTCACTGCTTTGATCACATCTCCTGATGACTACACAATGACATATATTTAACTGGAGAGTAGCTCAGAGTAGGGGAGGCTGATATCAAGGAAAGCAAGGGAGAGTTTCTGAATGGCTCTCAGGCAAGCTAATTTATGTTTCCCACATTCTGCCACTGATCTGTTTTCCAACCCAGGTAAGTTACTTACATTTGCCGAGTAGAATAGTTAAAAATAAAGAAAAATAATCAGGCTTACTTATTAATAAATTCAAAAGTCATGATATGTCTTTGGACTTAAAGGAAACCTATACACATTTCTGTAGAAT
>NW_011488554.1:3699-7281 GCF_000754665.1 Bison bison bison
TTGTGATCCCATGAACTGTAGCCCTCCAGACTCCTCTGTCCATGGGATTCTCCAGGCAGGAATAGTAGAGTGGACTGGAGTGGATTTTCATTCTGTTCTCCAGGGGATCTTCCAGATCCCAAGGATCAAATCCAGGTCTCCTGCAATGCAGGTGGATTCTTTACCAACTGAGCCACCAGGGATATATACTATACTGCTCATAAAATGTGTTTATATAGTAAAAAAAAATCTTTAAAAATAATTCAAAGGAATTTGTAAATATATATATATATATATATAATTGACCTAAATTTTTTTTTCACATAATGACAAATGAGCCCATGATATCATTTAAAAATAAATCCATATGAACTACGTCATTCTTGTCTAAATGTCGAGTATGACACATTTTGAGCCAAGTGAAGGTAAGTACATGAAAAATACTCTAAATAATTAGAGAACTAAAGGAACAATACAGTCTGGTAAAGCAAATGGATATTTCATAGTTGGTTCAGGAATCCTGCAGAAAAAAAAAAATGAAATAAGTTCAGGACATGGTCATGGGAACTTAGCACAGAGAAGCTGAGTTCATCTGACATGTCTCACCACATCTAGTGTACAAGGCTTTAACATTCTGTCAGCTATCTGGATTCCTTGTATAGACACACTTCCTCAGTACTAGATTGCTTTGTCTTCCTGTTTCCTCTGAGTAAAATGATCCTCTTCTGTTCTCATATCCTCCATTTTTATCCTAATGATAATACTCTTGATTTTTAAATTATTATTTTTAGAATTATCTTTAAAATAGTTGAATACTGCTTATGATTTATTTGCTTGTTTTTTTCACTTGCTCTCTCCCCCATGGGCCTGCATTAAGGATTTCTTATCTCTCCATTCTGGGCTTCTCTGGTGGCTCAGTTGGTAAAGAACCTGCCTGCAACTCTAGGAAACCCGGGTTCGATCCCTGTGTCAGGAAGATCCCCTGGAGAAGGGAATGGCAACCCACTCCAGTATTCTTGCCTGGAGAATTCATGGACATAGGAGGCTGGGCAGGCTACAGTACACAGAGTCACAAAGAGTCTGATATCGCCATGCCATAGCACAGTGCCTGGCACGTGACAGGTTCTAAATAAATACACATAAACTTACTACTGAATAGTAGCAGACCTCTGTAATGCTCCTCAGATTTTTGTATTGTTTGACCACTAGCAAAATGTAATATTTACAGTCTAAAAATCAATTTTATATACCTAACAGTATTTTTGTCTCTGATGCCTCTTACATTCTTGAAATTCTCTGAACTATTATAAAGTTCCTAGAAGACAAAATTAATACCCCAAGACAATAATACCCAAAACTAATACCATACCTTTCTACTAATTAGCATTAGCCCATGAATCACCTTTCTTTGCTTTCCTGTCCATGATGTAAAGCTTTAAAAATACATATTTTTTAATTTTATTTGTTTGATTTTTCTATTATTAAGTTATTGTTCTATATTAAAGATTTGTATTATCCCCAAAGGATTATTGAGAACATTATACAATTATTCATATAATTCAGAATTATTATACAGTAATTGGTATAATTCATGTGATACACCTGGGGTAAGAGTTATTGTAGCTACTCATCAGATAAGAATATTGATGCATATTTTAAAGTTATCTATTAAGTAAGTTTAAATTGCTTTAGTTAAAAATGGTAAAACATTCAACTTAGGTTTGCCTCATTTAAAAATTGGTATGGTTCCTATCCCAAATTTCTGTTCTTCAGATACTAAAAATTATTTATGTTCAGGGTATCACTGTTTAGGACCTCCATTTCATGTGTTCCTACTCATATCACCAAACTTCAAATTGTACCCTGATAAATTAGATAACTACATATTTCAAAGCAAAAGCTTGCTGTTCAACATTTTATTTAGCTACTACATACATAGCATGAATGATCTGGGAGGAAAATGCATGTGATCTAAGGTGATTATCTGAGGATGTCTGGTGGGGATGTTATGATTACAGATTATGGGAATGAATCTCAAGGTTAGTTTTTAATGAATACTCCTTTCTACGTTAAACTCACAGCTTTTTAGAAGAGAGATTGTATGCTATTGGTCTAAGGTAAGAAAATCCCCAATATGTCCCATTTCCCAAGACCCTATGGAAAACAAATTCTTTTCCTGTCTAGTTAACCTTTTCTCAAATCTATTCACATTTTTTTCCTTAAAATTACGTCCAAAACTCTATGCCAAAAGCAACAGGAAACACCAACAAGAGCTTCCCAGTGGGATTTGTACTCCTTGGCTACTCTGAATTTCCCCAGCTAGAAATGGTTCTCTTCTGGATAGTGATCTTCTTATACACCATGATCATTCTCTCCAACATGACTATCATCTTGCTCTCATACATGAACCCTCAACTCTACACCCCCATGTACTTCTTTCTTAGCAATCTCTCTTTCTTGGATCTCTGTTTCACCACGACTGTTGTGCCCCAAATGTTGTTCAATTTGTGGGGGCCAGATAAGAGCATCACTTACATAGGATGCATCATTCAACTGGGCATGGTGCTCTGTGTTGGTGCCACACAAGGTGTCATGCTGGTGGTGATGGCTTTTGACCGCTATGTTGCTATTTGCCAGCCCCTGCGCTACACTATCATCATGCATCCTCAGTTCTGTTGGAAACTGGTGCTTATGTCTTGGCTGTCTGGACTGATTGAGTCTCGTTACCCAAACACCTATCACATTCCAGCTGCCGTTTTGTGTCCACCATTGTCTGGATGACTTTGTCTGTCAGGTTCCTTCTCTCATAAGACTAACTTGTGGAGACACTTCCACTACTGAGTGGCAGATGACAATCTCTGCTGTTTTCTTTACAATTTTGCCAATGGGGTTGATCCTGACTTCTTACGGATACATAGCTCAAACTTTAGGTAAAATCCAATCTGAGGAGGGAAGGCAGAAAGCCATTGCTACCTGCTCCTCCCACCTCACTGTGGTCTTCATGTTTTATGGGACAGTGGCCATGGTTTACACAGACCCTAAGAACCAATTTGCTTCAAAACATGGCAAATTTGTCAGTTTCTTCTTCACTGTGATCACACCATTGCTGAACCCTCTCATCTATACCCTGCGGAACAAAGAAGTGAAGAGTGTCTTGCAAAGACAGCTGAGGAAGGGCATCAGCATAAGAAAAAAAAGAAACTGATCTTTTGAACCAGAATGTTCACAGTGCAGAAAATCAATTGGGTGGATTTACTTCAAAGACAATACTTTATGAGTTACTATTTATTCCTACAATTTGCATGTAATTTTTGTAAAAATATCTGTACAAAGTTAATATTTTATCCATCTATTTAGTGTTCAAATATATTTGTCTAAGGAGATACACCATTTGCAGAATGAAGTTTTGATGAATTTATCTTTCTTAAGCAACACATGCAGCATGAGCTAAACATTTTAAAGTTATAAAATCAATAAATTATAAATTATCTTTCATATATACTTTAAAATTGAAAAAATGAAAAGAAATGTTTATCATGAATTCTTTTATACAAGCCTAAAGGGAGGAAAATTTTTTCTGGAGTTTCCTTAAGTTCTTTCTAC
>NW_011488554.1:7758-13946 GCF_000754665.1 Bison bison bison
ACCCTCCTCCAGGAGATCTTCCCAATCCAGGGATTGAACCAGGTCTCCCACATTGCAGGTGGATTCTTCACTGTCTGAGCTACCATATAAGATAAAGCTATTTAAATATAAAATGGCATATTTTAAAAGGTAATTTTCTCATGTATTCTCTGATAAAACAGAGAATCTTTCTTATAAAGTTGTACAAACATAACTCAGCCAAAATCCAGGTGAATTTTTGCAAATGGACATTAAGTGTTAAATGGTGATCTCAGCATTTTAGCACAATTAAGTTGAGTTGGTAATTTCCATTAAAGTGTATTGATCATTTTATAGGAACTTGTGCTATTAGGAATACCAAAGATAACACACAGTTACATGAAATTTTAAGACATCTATTTTCTGATTTATTAGTCTTTGCAATGTTCACAGTGATTCCCTAATGTCATTAGCAAGTTAGGTGAAACAGACGGAGTACTAGTGAATGGTGGAATGCCTAACACACACATAAAAGATGAAAGAGAAACTCAGCTGAAAATGTTGATAAAGATGAGAGGGAAGGTTATGCTTATTTGTGATGCTGTTAATCAAATAGGAGTTTTCTTTTTAAACATTGTATGAAAACGGTTGTTTCTTTCAAAAGCCTAAGAATATTTCATAGAAGGAAAAATTATAGAAAACGCTTTTTTTGCTCTGTCAACTGATTCAATAAAGTGGTAGTGGTTTCTGTGTTTATTTTTTCTTGTTTCTCCTTTCATTCTTTCTTGTTTCCTTTCTATTCATTATCCTAATATACAATCAATTTCCTTTATAAAAATGTTTTTTATTTATTCCTCTTCTTTCCATTTCAAAATATTTTCTTCTTCAATAATTATTCACTCTCTGTTAGTTTTGTTAGCTGTGAAAATTGATGCCTTGAAGTGCATTTCGTCACTGTCCACACCCAGAGTTTATATTAAAAATCACAAGGAGCAGATTCAGGGTTAAAATTTCTCAAGAGATGAAGTTTGATTATTTTGATTTTTTTCAGACATAAACTTAGTAAGCAATATGTTTCAAGTGAGCATCTTCAAATGACCTGACTTTTTCTTCCTAAAAGGCTCAAATGATTGGAAACAAACTGAATGGAAAACAAAAAAAATAAAAAGACAACCCTGACACAATGCAGACTGACATATTTCACCTCCAAAAATAGAATACAAATAATTTTTAAGCATTCAAAAATATTAACACGATACTGGATGCTTGGAGCTAGTGCACTGGGACGACCCAGAGGGATGGTATGGGGAGGGAGGAGGAGAAGGTTCAGGATGGGGAACACATGTATACCTGTGGCGGATTCATTTTGATATTTGGCAAAACTAATACAATTATGTAAAGTTTAAAAATAAAATAAAAAAAAAATTAACCGAGGTATACAGTTTTCTGGGTCATGAAAGCAAACTGAAAATGTTAAAACATTGAAATCATACAGACTGTACTCTCTCAAATAATGAAATAAAACTGAAAATAAAAACAATATGTTTTTAAAATTTAGAGAAAAATCTGTAAGTATATGGAAATTAATATACACCTGAGTAAACTGAGGTAAGAGGAGTCTCAAAGGAAAATGCCTAGAATAAAACTATCAATCTTGTTTGTAAACAAAGCTTAACTATTTTTCAAGAGTAAAAGAAAACTTAGTTAAAAAAAAGATTTTTCAGGAGATGGAGTCAAGATGAAGAAACAGGAGGACATGGAGTTTGCCTCTCCCCGTAAGTACATCAATAATTCATCAACAAATTAAACAGTTCTCACAGAGCACCTACTGAATGCTAGCAGAGGATCTCAGATACCTGAAATGACAAGCAAATCCCCACACATCTTGGTAGGACAAATTGAGGGAAAAAAAAAAGAGGAAGCAACTACACCCCTGGGGGGAGCTGAAAGAGAGTAGGGGTTCCCTAACTTAGGGAAGCACCCTCATCTGTGGAGAGATCAACTGGGACAGAGAGGTAGCTTTAGTGACCTGGAAGAAAACATAGCAACCCTAAAACCTACATGGATGGTCTACGCCTCAACCCTGCACACCCAGCCTGAATCTGTTTCTGCTGGTGTGAAGGGGGCTGGATGCTGGAACATGGGATTCGGAAAGTGGGCCCAGGGAGGGGAAAACTGTTAGCTGCAAAGAGATGGGAGTAAGGAGCTCCCAAACCAGAAATTTCATGGAAGAAGCTCGAGCAGCTATCGAAGAAGGGTGCCATTGTTGAGTGGTGTGCAAGGCGCAGGGCTGCCATTGTGGTCCCCTTCCCAAACTCTTGCCCCAGCCTCTGCTGGTGTTAGGAGGGGTGCCAACCTGAGTAGGTTTTCTCACCCAGCTCACAACTGCTTCTTCCAGTCCCACAGGACGAGATGGGCTTGTGCACTTCACCCACCAATGCCTCCACCTCTGTCTATCTGTCTACCTGGGCAGGTGCCTGTGCTTCAGGCAGCTTCAGGAGCAGACATGTGTTGAAGGAACACATGCAGAAGTGGGGTTGAAATCACACCTGAGCACTAGGGACTGTGCAACTAAGGAAGAAGAGCTAAAATCTCTGCTTATGGCTGCAGCAGCTACAGATTTACCCTCTGTGTTGGCTTTGTAGACTCAGCACCTGTGGAACTTCTGAATGTATGAGTGCTCCCAAAGCTGAGATGGGTCTAGTTTTAGCATCTGTGGGCTTTGTGAGCATGAATGCACTGAGACAGAACTAGATCAGGATCTGAGGTGCCTCCATAGCTCCCACAGTGGTTCCAAGTGCACAATTACTTCAGTCCTAGGACCTGATTTGGTGGATCTGCAGTGGTAGCCTGGTGAAAACAGTGTCTTAGAGATACTAAGGCCAACTGCCAGAATATCCACAGATAAGGTGGGGCTAAGAGCAGTCCCACAGAGAAGGTGATGGCACCCCACTCCAGTGCTCTTGCCTGGAAAATCCCATGGACGGAGGAGCCTGGTAGGCTGCAGTCCATGGGGTCGCTAAGAGTCGGACACCACTGAGTGACTTCACTTTCACTTTTCACTTTCATGCATTGGAGAAGGAAATGGCAATCCACTCCAGTTTTCTTGTTTGGAGAATCCCAGGGACGGGGGAGCCTGGTGGGCTGCTGTCTATGTGGTCGCACAGAGTCGGACATGACTGAAGCCACTTAGCAGCAGCAGCAGCAGCAGCAAGAGCAATCCCAACAACACTGTAATAAGTAAGCCAGCACAATGGTTGAAAAGTGACACCTGTAACACACTCACAGGTGATCAGCTCCAGGGGAGGAAAAATCAGTGGCTTCTCTCTTACTGCAAATGCTCCAATCCCACCTACCTCACATCACAGGTCAGAATCGCAGCAAAGAAACAGATTTAGGAGCCTCTTCTCCTACAACTAAGGAGCAGACTCTACCTCTGACACTGCAGTAACAACCATGGAGCAATGGGGAGGCCCCATTTAACGTCCAATGCAGGCTCAGGTCACCAAAACATTAGTCACACCTTCTATCAAGGTGATAAAAGCCAACATGCACTGAAGAAAGAGGGCTACTAAAAGTAGCCCTTGCACCAAATAGTATTAAGCACACAGAGACTATACAGAGATGCTCCCACATTAAAGTAGCCCTCCAAGAAAGTCTAAGGATCAGGAATCCAGAGGAAGAAGCCCCAGAGCATTTGGCTTTAAAGGGCAGTGGTGCCTGAGTGAGAGAGCGCCACAGGGCTGGAAGAAATAAAGACTCCACTCTTGGAGAGTGCACACAAGACCTCACGTGCATTGGGACACTGCACAAAGTACTTTCACAGGAGCTGGGGTTAGATATAACTAGCGGTCTGGGAAGTTCTCCTGAGGAGGTGGGGATTCACTGTAGCTCACTGTGAAAGTAAAGACGCTAGTGAAGGAGACCTCAGAGAATATTGATTGGTATGAGCTCTCTCAGAGGTCTTCATCTCAGCCTCAAGATCAAAAGCTTATAGGTTCCAGACCTGAAATGCCTCAGGCCAAACAACCAGCAAGACAAGAGCACAATCCCAGCCTCAGCAGACAGACTGCCTAAGATCATATTGAGCTCACGGCTACCTCAAAACACCATTTAACATGGCCCTACCTATCAAAGGGACAAGACCCAGCTTCACGCATGAAAGGGAAGGCACCAGTTCCTACTCCCAGACAGCCTGCAGAAGCCACTGGACCAACTTCATTCATCAGGGGGCAGATATTCAGAAGTGAGAGGAAACTGAAATCCTGCAGCCTGTGGAAAGAAAGCCACAAACACAGAAAATTAGACACAATGAGATGACAGAGAAATATGTTACAAATGAAGGAATGAGATAAACCCACACAAAACAACTAAATGAAGAGGAGATAGCAATCTACTGGAATAGGAATTCAGAATAATAATAGTAGAGATGATCCAAAATCTCAGGGAAAAAAAATGGAGGCACAATTTAAGAAGCAAGAATAACACTGACACATATACATTACTATATGTAAAACAGATAGCCAGTGGGAGTTAGATGTATGATGCAGGAAACCCAAAACCAGTGGTCTGTGACCATCTAGAGGGGTGAGATGGGGAGAGAGGTGACAGATGGGTCAAGAAGGAGGGAATATATGTGTACCTATATGTATACAATGCAGATCCATGTTGATATATTGCAAAAAACCATCAGAATATTGTAAAGCAATTTTCCTCTAATTAAAAAATTTAGCAAGGAATCATAAGATTTGAATAACAAATAATCAGAACTGAATAGTGCAATAATTGAAATTAAAAAATACACTAGAAGAAATCAAAGAGGAAATTAAAAAAAAATACCTAGAAATAACTGACAATGAAAACATCATGATGCAAACTCTATGGGTTTCATCAAAAGCAGTTCTAAGAGGGAATTTTATAATAGTGCCATCTTACCTCGGTAAATAAAAATCTCAAATAAACAATCTAACTTTACACCTAAAGCAACTACAGAAGGAACAAACAATATCCAAAGTTAATAGAAGGAAAGAAATAAATATCAGAGCATAAATAAATGAAATAGACACTGAGAAAACATATACAAGGTCCTGCGTCCCTGTCGTTTGAAGTAAAAGGCTTTTGCTTTAGTCTCCCAGGCCTCCTCTGAGTCTAAATAGGCTGGCCCAAGAGTTAATAATTAGGAAATGTGAAATTGTAGAAATAAAGAATACACACTGAGTTGTGATACTGGTAAAAATTTAGACTATATACCAGCCATAAAGCAGAAACACCAAATTCCCAGTTCCCTGAAAAATATAAAGGCTTGAGGAACGTTCCAAAGTTGTTTTTTAGAAGAAGTAAACCCCTAATAGATGAAAACTGTTGACCACAAGCATGTAGACTTCAGACCAATTGAAACCAGAAGATTAGTGATACTTAAAAACAATAAATGCTGGAGAGGGTGTGGAGAAAAGGGAACCCTTTTACACTGTTGGTGGGAATGCAAACTAGTACAGCCACTATGGAGAACAGTGTGGAGATTCCTTAAAAAACTGGAAATAGAAGTGCCTTATGACCCAGCAATCCCACTGCCGAGGAAACCAGTATGGAAAGGAAGAGGAAGAGGAAACCATTGAAAGAGACACGTGTACCCCAATGTTCATCACAGCACTGTTTATAATAGCCAGGACATGGAAACAACCTAGATGTCCATCAGCAGATGAATGGATAAGAAAGCTGTGATACATATACACAATGGGGTATTACTCAGCCATTAAAAAGAATACATTTGAATCAGTTCTAATGAGGTGGATGAAACTGGAGCCTATTAGTGAAGAGTGAAGTAAGCCAGAAAGAAAAACACCAATACAGTGTACTAATGCATATATATGGAATTTAGAAAGATGGTAACAATAACCTTGTATGTGAGACAGCAAAAGAGACACAGATGTATAGAACAGTCTTTTGGACTCTGCGGGAGAGGGAGAGGGTGGGATGATTTGGGAGAATGGCATTGAAACATGTATAATATCATATATGAAACGAATTGTCAGTCCAGGTTTGATGCATGATACTGGATGCTTGGGGCTGGTGCACTGGGATGACCCAGAGGGATGGTATGGGAAGGGAGATGTGAGGGGGGTTCAGGATGGGGAACATGTGTACACCCGTGGTGGATTCATGTTGATGTATGGCAAAACCAATACAATATTGTAAAGTAATTAACCTCCAGTTAAAATAAATAAATTTAT
>NW_011488554.1:14101-22144 GCF_000754665.1 Bison bison bison
CATTCTTATTTGTGTGTGTGTGTGTGTGTGTGTGCGCTTAGTCACTCAGTCATGTCCGACTCTGTGTGACTCCATGAACTGTAGCCTGTCAGGTTCCCCATAGGGATTCTCCAGGCAAGAATACTGGGGTGGGTTGCCATGCCCTCCTGCAGGGGATCTTCCTAACCAAGGGATTAAACCCAGGTCTCCCTCATTGCAGGGGGATTTTCTTTTTTTTTTTTTTTAACCATCTGAGCCACCAGGAAAGTCCATTTCTTATTGTTTGGTACTCTGCATAAACTATGTACTTTTCTTCATCACAACCTGGTATCGGAAGATTGACTTTACTGTGGATGAATGAGAGTACTCAAGTTCAGGTTAAGTAACAGTAACAGGCTCTACGGATTTTGTTTTCCATGTCTGATTCTCAGATAATTCATGTTGAGCTTAGTCTGTGACCATTCTTTGTACTTTTTAAATAGCAAAAACTCTGGAGAGCATATGTTCTTATTGAAAAGGCAGACAACAAGGATTTTGATTTTATTTTTAATTGCTTGAATCCTTTATTTATTTATTTATTTATTTTTTGGTATTTTCACTTGGGTAATATGATATCTATTGGCATTTTGGATAAATATCTTTTGCCACTAGGAATCAAGAGTTGTTTTATTTTATTTTTTTAGTGATCTCAACCTTGGATTTCAGAAGTCCCTTTCTACTCCAGTATTTATCTTTTCTTACTATTGTTAAATTTCTTGTGCTTTTGATTGTGATGCATCTTTATGTGCATGCTGTGCATTTCCCTCACTGCAAAAATTAGTATTCTCCTCAAATACAAGCTGAACACTAAGAGTATAAACTATACCATTTTATTTCTGTAATTTTCATCTAACAGGAAAAACTAAATTGTTGTGTTTAAAAATACATTTTTTTATCTAGGGATACAACAGTAACTCCCAGAAATGATGACAATCAAATTGATTCTACAAAATAAGCAGTTCATATTCCTCAAAGTTGTCAATATTTCATGAAGGAAACAGACTGAAGGAGACTCAGTGACAATAACAACTAGATGCTGTGTGGGATCCTGAATGAGGGAAAAAAAAAAAAAAAACAATGGCAAGAGTCAAAACACGGGTGAAATATTAACTTCCTTGTTCTGACAACTTTTTATGGTTATATAATATGTTAATACTGGTAGAAGTTGGTTAAGACTACATGGAAACTTTACTAACTTTGCAACTTTTCTAAATGTCTAAAGATAGCTCAATAAGAGAGAGGCACAAGACGGTTATGGAGAGCTATTCATGTTCTCCAAGGATGTGTGGGGACATTACATGAATGGTTTCATGATTGTTTTTTCTGTGATTAAGCAGTAAATTTTGGACACTTCTTTTTTAAATTTATTTATTTTAGTTGGAGGCTAATTACTTTTATGTGTTTTATTTATAGTATAAAAAGAAATAAAAGTCATTTGTAATGTGGTTGTCTCTCTAGGACCTCTGCTCTTGCCTCTGTTATTAAGCAATAAGTATAAGTTAGCTTACTGAAATCCCCATAAAATAGTTCTTACCTAAAGGTACCTGGAAGGTTTCAAATTGATGCTTTCAAACTGTGGTGATGGAGAGTTCCTTGGACAGAAGGAGATCAAACCCATCAATCTCAAAGGAAATCAACCCTGAATATTCATTGGTAGGACTGATGGTGAAGCTGAAGCTCCAATACTTTGGCCAACTGATGCATAGAGCCAACTCATTGGGAAAGACTCTGAGGCTGGGAAAGATTGAGGGCAGGAGGAGAAGGGGGCTGACAGAAGATGAGATGGTTAGATGGCTTAATCGACTCAATGGACATGAGTTTGAACTCCAGGAGACAGTGAAGGGAAGCTTGGCTGTAGTCAATGGGTGGCAAAGTGTTGGACATGACTGAGAAACTGAACAGAAAAAGGAACCTAGGCAGTCATATTGATGGGAACTTTACTCGTGTGTCCTGGAGCGTCAGGTTTAATTGAGCCTTACCTCTTAAACTTGTCCTGTGACTACACCCACAAACCCAGAGTCTTGAAGCCCAGACAGTTTGGACATAAGCCTTATCCTATGCCTGTGATTTCCTCGGCATCAGAGGCATCAAATTATGGATATCAATATTTGCTTATCCACTGTTATGCTTAAGTAAAAAAATATTAATTCATGACAAGATATTTTATAATTTTAAATGTCTATATTGCAAAGGGAAAAAACATTAATGACATTTTATAATTTTGTCATGCAATATAATATGTATCAATTTAAAAAATGATAATGTTTCATGATGTCTTATTATACTTGATATAATAATAAATAAGGAAATGCATATTGAGCATTCAAGGAAATTTTTAAAGAAATCAGCTGAAAATTAGCATAACCAAAAAAGAAAAAAAAAACTTTCTTCCCTTGTGCTGAATCTGAACTGGTCTACAGACTCAATGCCATCCCCATCAAAATTCCATTGAAATTTTTCACAGAAATGGAACAAATGTCTAATATTTGTACAGAACCTAAATAACCAAAGCAATCCTGAAATTTAAGAACAGAGCTGGAGACGCATTTTTGGATTTCAAAGCTAAACATTACAAAGCTATATTAAATAAAACAATAAGACACTGGTATAGAAAGAGAAACAGACCAAAGGAATAGAATATATGTATGGGTTTATTGACTCATTTATAAACCTACACATATATTATCAACTAATCTTTGACAAGGTTGCCTATCATAAGTAACAGCAAAAGGCAATTAATTCAATAAAACATATCAGTAACACATATACAAGTACAAAACATAAATAAGTAAATTAATGTGTGAATGAATGAATGAATTGAGAAATAAAACTGGGCCCCTAGCTCACAAAACTCACAAGAAAATATAAATGGTTTAAAGACTCAAACATAGGTACTATAACCATAAGACTCCTAGAAGAAAATATACAAAATAACTACCTTGGCATTGATCTTGGCAATCAATTTTGGATATGACATTAAAAGTATAGACAAAACTGCCAAATTAAGACCTAAGACTGTATCAAACTAAAAAGTTTCTGCTCAGCAAACAACCAGATATAAAAACAAATTATAGAATGGAAGAAAATATGTGGAAATCATGAAACTGATAAAGTTGCATATTCAAAATTTATATGGAGTTTATACAGTTTAATATAAGTTGCTCAGTTGTGTCTGACTCTTTGCAACCCCATCAACTGCAGCCCACCTGGCTCCTCTGTCCATGGAATTCTCCAGGTAAGAATACTGGAGTGGGCTGCTATTTCCTTTTCCAGGGGATCTTCCTGACCCAGGGATCGAACCTGGGTCTCCTGCATTCCAGGCAGATTCTTTACCATCTGAGACACCAGGAAACCCTGCCAGTAGCAAAATATAAATGAATAAAGACATTGTATAATCCAACATAAAATTCGGCAAAGTACACAAATAGACATTGTTCCAAAGAAGACATACATTGGCCAACAGACTTATGAAATGTGTAAAACAATATTTGTTAGCAGGAAAGTGCAAATGGAAACCACAATGTGATAACTCACACCTATTAAAAATAGCTTTTATAAAATTATCGACAGAATACAAATTGGTGAGAATATCAAGTAAAGGTAACCCTTAGACACTGTTGCTGTTGCTGCTGCTGCTAAGCCACTTCAGTCATGTCTGACTCTGTGTGACCCCAGAGACGGCAGCCCATCAGGCTCCCCCGTCCCAGGAATTCTCCAGGCAAGAACACTGGAGTGGGTTGCCATTTCCTTCTCCAATGCATGAAAGTGAAAAGTGAAAGTGAAGTCGCTCAGTTGTGTCCGACTCTTAGGGACCCCATGGACTGTAGCCCTCCAGGCTCCTCTGGCCGTGAGATTTTCCAGGCAAGAGTATGTTAATTGGTATAGCCGTATGGAAAAAAATATGGATGCTCCTCAACTTATTAAAATAGAACCACAATAAAGTACAATAATACCACATCTGGAAATATATTAAAGGGAAATAAACAGTATCCTGAGGAGATATTTGCACTTACATATTCATTATGGCAGAAAGTGAAGAGGAACTCAAAAGCCTCTTGATGAAAGTGAAAGTGGAGAGTGAAAAAGTTGGCTTAAAGCTCAACATTCAGAAAATGAAGATCATGGCATCTGGTCCCACCACTTCATGGGAAATAGATGGGGAAACAGTGGAAACAGTGTCAGACTTTATTTTTCTGGGCTCCCAAATCACTGCAGATGGTGACTGCAGCCATGACATTAAAAGATGCTTACTCCTTGGAAGGAAAGTTGTGACCAACCTAGATAGCATATTCAAAAGCAGAGACATTACTTTGCCAACAAAGGTCCATCTAGTCAAGGCTATGGTTTTTCCTGTGGTCATGTATGGATGTGAGAGTTGGACTGTGAAGAAAGCTGAGCGCCGAAGAATTGATGCTTTTAAACTGTGGTGTTGGAGAAGACTCTTGAGAGTCCCTTGGACTGCAACTGAAGATTCACTGGAAGGACTGATGTTGAAGCTGAAAGTCCAATACTTTGGCTACCTGATGCCAAGAGCTGACTCATTTGAAAAGACCCTGATGCTGGGAAAAATTGAGGGCAGGAGGAGAAGGGGACGGCAGACAATGGATGAGATGGTTGGATGACATCACCGACTCAACGGACATGGGTTTGGGTGGAGTCCGGGAGTTGGTGGTGGACAGGGAGGCCTGGCGTGCTGCGGTTCATGGAGTCACAAAGAGTCCAACACAACTCTGCAACTGAACTGAACTGAACTGAATAATACATAGTTTTGACAGTTAGCCAAATAGACTCTGAATAACTAATGAAATATTTTGGGTTCCTTTCATCTAAGAGGAAGAAACATCGCTAAGTAAATCTTCTTTAATTGTCACCTCTAAAAAAATATTTAATAGCTGCAGAGAGTCTCTTGTGAAACAAAACACACTGAGGATATTATTGGGAAAACCTATTTCCAGATTATTGAATCTCTAAGCATCACTTGTGAATATGCTCTATGTGGATAAGCATTGTGCAAATATCTTTTTAAATGCTCCTGAAACATCCTTGTTTCTGAGGCTGTAGATAAGAGGATTGAGCATGGGTGTGACAATGGTATAGAAGGCTGATACTACCTTGTCTTGCTCAGGGGTGTGAAATGACTTGGGCAACACATAAGTGTAGAAGGCAGCCCCATAGAAAATGCTGACTACAGTCAAGTGGGAAGAACAAGTTGTAAAGGCCTTTTTCCGGCCCTCAGCAGAGCGCATACGGTGGACAGTTAATAAAATGAGTGAGTAGGAGGTTGAGATAATAGAGATGGGGATGAGCAACATGAGCACACAGCAGATGTACATTAAGGTTTCATACAAGGATGTATCAGCACAGGCCAATTTGAGAACAGCAGGGATCTCACAGAAGAAATGATCGATGATGCGGGATCCACAGTAGGGGACATTCATGGTGATAGGGGTGAGCAGAAAGCCATCCAGTGATCCACCAAACCAGGCACCAGCAGCCAGAAGGAGACACACTCTGCGGTTCATCAACACTGGGTACCTAAGAGGGTTGCAGACAGCCACATAGCGGTCATAGGCCATGAGGCCCAACAGGAAGAACTCTGATCCAATCATAGTTAAGTACAGAAAGATCTGGATGCCACAGGCCACAAAGGAAATGGTCTTCTGTATGGAAACCATGTCCACCAGGAGCTTTGGGACAGTAGTACAAATGAAAAGGGTGTCCATGATGGACAGTTGGCTGAGCAGAAAGTACATGGGGGTGTGGAGGTGGGAGTCCATGTGAATCAAGAATATCATGACCAAATTTGCAGTTACAGCCACCACAAAAATAGCCAAAATAACTGCAAAGACAATCCCCGTAGCTTTACTGTTTACTAGAAGCCCCAGGAGGATAAAGTCAGAGGAAGCAGTTCTATTCTTCGTTGACATTTCTGTTGACAGCTCCAGGGAAAAGGGAGCCACAAATGTGATGGAAAACGAGACAGAAGACACTTCCTAGGAGGTAGAAACTCACAATGGAGATAATATCTCAGAGGCTACTGGTTCAGATAAGATTTTCCAAGTCATAAAGCTAGAGAAAAACAAGCAGGCCAAGAGACATTATAAACTAGGAACTATAGATCTATTTTTTTCTTTCTGGAGCACAACCCTTTCTATATTGTGCTGTAATACATAGGTAATGCAAATTGCATAATAAAGCTGGCATTTGCTATATCTAGATTGGAGTTTTAAATATCACTATCTGCCCTATTTATTCTGCATTGGTGGCCTTCAGAATCTTGTCCAGCTAATAGTAGGCTTAATAAATAAAATTGGTTATTTGGATTGCCAAAGATAGGCAGAATGAATAGCTGATGAAGTAAAGGATATAAAGGAGAAGATATCTCCTGTGTGTCTACTCTCACCAACACTTTCTGACACTTCAGATAACCAGATGTGTGGGGTTTTCCCCACTTGTGAAGCAACCATCAAATTTCCAGACACTAGATTGGCATATTACAACTTGATTCAGTTCTCACACTCTCTGCCTAGACAGAGCCCAATATCCCATAGTTTCAGTCCTCTAAGACTGACCCCACTTGAGAAACCAGTTGCTAGTACATGTCATCACCTGTGCTACTAATCTCTTGGCTATATATTGGAGTTTCCTATGACTCTCTCCAAGAGTAAAATTAAATTTTCTAGAATCTTTCATAGAACTCAGGAAAACATTTCACTTAACTGACTAGTGTGTAACTCAGGAACAACAGAAGTGGAAGATGGGGAATATGTAGGAAGATTCCATCATTTGTGTTTTTGCATGCTAAGTCGCTTCAGTAGTGTCACTTTGTACCACGAGGGACTGAAGCCCGCCAGGCTACTCTATCCATGGGATTCTCTATGCAAGAATACTGGAGTGTGTTGCCACGCCCTTCTCCAGGGGATCTTTCCAACACAGGGATTGTAACTTTAACCTCAAAACTCTGTTGTGGAGCTTCACATGCTGCTTTAAGGCCCATTGTGTTATGACAATTTCATCCTCTGGAGTCATTTTATCTGCCTCCAATGCATTTGCTCTGGTGCTACAGCTCCTATGACCTCCTTGCTGATCCTTTGTCCTCACTTTGTGGGAGTTTCCCAGCCCAAGTCCTTTGCTTCTGCCCTAACCCTGGCTTGTTTCTCACCCTCATAACTCTATGTGGTCATCTCCTCAGGTCTTTCCTCAAAATCCACTTCTCAGAAGGATCTATTCTGTAGGACTTGATGACTTTCTATTTTTCATTGTACTTAACACAATCTGTCATACACAATCATTTTATTTTGGGTTTCTGTCCTGCCCACTAGACAGTAAGATCAATATGGGCATGGGTATTTGCTTATTTTGCTTACTGTACACTTTCAAAATATAAAATAATGTCTAAAATCTGATAACTTTGTTGAATATTTAAATGAATGATTATTTAGCATATGCACTCCTTAAAATGCAATTTTTGTCTTTTAATATGATTCATTTTTAGTAGAATTTCTTTAAAATTCACCCTAGTATGTTCCATAAAATATGCCAAAATGAAATTATAGTCCGGGTCTTTCTGTTTATCTTCAATCTAAAATAACATCATAAAATAGGATTCACTCACACTTTCTAAAGGCAAAACCAATACAATATTGTAAAGTAATTAACCTCCAATTAAAATAAATTTATATTAAAAAAAACTTAGTAATAAGAAACAGAACTATATTACAATCCAAGATCAATACAAATATTACATCTTAATGAAGTTTTATGTAAACAAACTTGAAACAATCACTGTGAGTTAAAAGCATCATTCTTTTAGAAAATGAAACTCACTTCTGTATCTTTCTTTTGAATCTGATTTTTTGGTGACAGCTATTTATTCATTATGTATCAATTATTGAGTAAAAGACAAATTTAACTTCAGATGTTATTATTCATACAGTGATTGTTTTGTAGAAGTTAATATAGTTTGAACTCACCTTATGTTCCACAGTTAAAAGCACAGAAAATCATTATGCATTATTCTTAGCA
>NW_011488554.1:25170-25799 GCF_000754665.1 Bison bison bison
TCTGATGCTGGGAGGGATTGGGGGCAGGAGGAGAAGGGGACGACAGAGGATGAGATGGCTGGATGGCATCACTGACTCGATGGACGTGAGTCTGAGTGAACTCTGGGAGCTGGTGATGGACAGGGAGGCCTGGCGTGCTGCGATTCATGGGGTTGCAAAGAGTCGGACATGACTGAGCGACTGATCTGATCTGATCTGATCTGAAAGAGGCTTCCTCAACAAGACTGATGTTGGAGAGCACTGGTTGCATTCTCTTCTACTGCACAGGACACAGGCTATAGAAATGGGGTTGGAACTGCCAATCTTACTCAAACTGAACCTCTATTTGAGAGTTAGATTGTATCAACACTGAGTATCTAGAGAGTACTATCATATATTGCTGGTGAGAATGTAAGTAGGTATTATTTTTGTTAGAGAGAGCAGCAAACCAATATCTGGACTTTAAAAATAACATATACTTTCTACTCCTAGCAAATTTTATATAGAAATTAAGAAATAGGTGAGCAATTTTATATAAATATTCATCTTGGTATTTTTTGTATTACTAAGAAAGCAGATGCAGCTTAAGCATCTGCTATTGGACACTTACAAAATTATTTAGTTTTTGGAATTTGTAACACGATTCCAAG
>NW_011488555.1:0-317 GCF_000754665.1 Bison bison bison
AAAGTCTGAGCACCGAAGAATTGATGCTTTTGAACTGTGGTGTTGGAGAAGACTCTTGAGAGTCCCTTGGACTGCAAGGAGATCCAACTAGTCCATTCTGAAGGAGATCAGCCCTGGGATTTCTTTGGAAGGAATGATGCTAACGCTGAAACTCCAGTACTTTGGTCACCTCGTGCAAAGAGTTGACCATTGGAAAAGACTCTGATGCTGGGAGCGATTGGGGGCAGGAGGAGAAGGGGAAGACAGATGGCTGGATGGCATCACTGACTCAATGGAAGTGAGTCTGAGTGAACTCCGGGAGTTGGTGATGGACAGGG
>NW_011488555.1:417-906 GCF_000754665.1 Bison bison bison
ACTGTAGCAAATTCTGAAAGAGATGGGAATACCAGACCACCTGACCTGCCTCTTGAGAAATCTGTATGCAAGTCAGGAAGCAACAGTTAGAACTGGACATGGAACAACAGACTGGTTCCAAATAGGAAAAGGAGTATGTCAAGGCTGTATATTGTCACCCTGCTTATTTAACTTCTATGCACAGTACATCATGAGAAACGCTGGGCTGGAAGAATCACAAGCTGGAATCAAGATTGTCAGGAGAAATATCAATAACCTCAGATATTCAGACAACACACTTATGGAAGAAAGTGAACTAAAAAGCCTCTTGATAAAAGTGAAAGAGGAGAGTAAAAAAGTTGGCTTAAAGCTTAACATTCAGAAAACAAAGATCATGGCATCTGGTCCCATCACTTCATGGGAAATAGATGGGGAAACAGTGGAAACAGTGTCAGACTTTATCTTTGGGGGGCTCAAATCACTGCAGATGGTGACTGCAGCCATGAAATT
>NW_011488555.1:4967-6080 GCF_000754665.1 Bison bison bison
CAGAAAGAGCAAGTTGTATTTCAACAATCTGATTTTAAAAAATAGCAATTTTTGGCTCTGAGTCTTAGAGCCCTTAAATCATTGGTATTTCATCAGCCTCAGGACAACTGGCTTTTATAAAACTGCCATTTCATTGATTCTTCTGAGAACCCTCTTTATATCTTTGTTCCTCACACTGTAGATGAAGGGGTTCACCATGGATTTGACCACAGTGTACATCACTGAGGCCGTTGCACTTGAGTGTGAGTTGTGACTAGCTGCTGAAACAAGGTACACTCCTAGGCATGTACAATAAAATAAGGAGACAGCTGAAAGGTGAGATGCACAGGTGAAAAATGGTTTATACTTCCCCTAAGCTGATGAGATTCCTCTTATGGAGGAAACTATCTTAGAATTGGAAGGACTGATGCTAAAGCTGAAACTCCAATACTTTGGTGACCTCATGTGAAGAGTTTACTCATTGGAAAAGACTCTGATGCTGGGAGGGATTGGGGCCAGGAGGAGAAGGGGACAACAGAGGATGAGATGGCTGGATAGCATCAGTGACTCGATGGACATGAGTTTGAGTGAACTCCGGGAGTTGGTGATGGACAGGGAGGCCTGGTGTGCTGCGATTCATAGGGTCACAAAGAGTTGGACAGGACTGAGCCACTGAACTGACTGATCTTAGAATTTTAATACAGAATCCCAATGACGGAGCCACCACCCAACATCACAGCTGCAAAATACATCACCAATACATTAAGAAATGTGTCTGAACAGGCAAATAAAACCACATGATTAATTTCACAGAAAAAGTGGTAGATTTCTAAGTCTGTACAGAAGGACAGCCACAATACCATTAAACTTTGTAACAAGGAATTCAGGACACTCATCATCCAGGACATCAGCACCAGCAGTTCAAAGAGCCGTGGGTTCATGATGACTGTGTAGTGCATGGGATGGCAGATGGCCACAAAAGCCATAACTTAGGCCATCACAACAAGGAGAAAATTGTCCAATTCAATATAGAGTAGAAAAAAGTTTATCTGGATGATCAGGCTTCATAGGTTATAATTTTGTTCTTTGTCTGTATATTATTCAGCATCTTTGGAATGGAGGTGGAGGTGAAAA
>NW_011488555.1:9077-12073 GCF_000754665.1 Bison bison bison
AAATAGCTCAATTGGAATTCCGTCACCTCCACTAGCTTTGTTCATAGTGATGCTTTCTGAGGCCCACTTGACTTCACATTCCAGGATGTCTGGCTCTAGGTCAGTGATCACACCATAGTGATTATCTGGGTCATGAAGATCTTTTTTGTACAGTTCTTCTGTGTATTATTGCCACCTCTTCTTAATATCTGCTGCTACTGTAAGGTCCATACCATTTCTGTCCTTTGTTGAGTCCATCTTTACATGAAATGTTCCCTTGGTATCTCTAACTTTCTTGAAGAGATCTCTAGTCTTTCTCATTCTGTTGTTTTCCTCTATTTCTTTGCATTGATCGCTGAGGAAGGCTTTCTTATCTCTTCTTGTTATTCTTTGGAACTCTGCATTCAGAGGCTTATATCTTTCCTTTTCTCCTTTGCTTTTCACTTCTCTTCTTTTCACAGCTATTTGTAAGACCTCCCCAACAGCCATTTTGCTTTTTTGCATTTCTTTTCCATGGGGATGGTCTTGATCCCTGTCTCCTGTACAATGTCACGAACCTCCTTCCATATTCATCAGGCACTGTTATCATATCTAGGCCCTTAAATCTATAAAACCAGATTAAATACACCCGATTGAAAACAACTCTGTTAAACAAAATTGAATGAGATAGCAAGATGAATACCTGAAAGGAAAATATAAAATAACAATAGTCACATTAACACAGGCTTTAAATATAAATTAAATAGAAATTAAGTAACAAAGAATATGAAATATAATTGTAAAATTGTGTGAGAAGCAGTAACTAACATTTTAATTTTAACCTAAATAAACATATATGGGCTTAACTTGATTATGAGGAAGATGTAAGTTATCTTCAGTTGAAAGCAAAAACATATATTTCACAAGATGTCAGCAAATGATGGAAGTTTTTAAAATAGATCTAACCACTAAAGGCAAAAGTTTGCATTACTGCTAAAATGTATGAAATAAGATGTCAATTCATATTAAAAGGTGATTTATTACTGCTACAGATGAGGAGAACATTCTATGTTTAAAATGCAATGGGAGGGAGAACAAAATATAATCAAATATTAGATCTTACTGCACCCATAAAAACTCTCACACACCCCAACAAATACATTAAACAAAAATACACACATATAAAAATTAAATGTCAAATAGTAAATTCCTTTGAAAAATTGTAATTTTTGTTTGAAAGAAGGCAATAAAAATAAGAATAAAGAGAAATTGGGATATAGAATTCAGAGATGCAAGGGGAAGTGGTTGCAGCTTAGAGAAATTTGGGGTGAAATGGTGTCATAGAAATGATATCTGACATATTTCTCTAGGGCTTCCCAGGTGAAAAGTGAAAATGAAGTCGCTCAGCTGTGTCTGACTCTTTGAGACCCCGTGGACTATAGCCTACCAAACTCGTTAATCCATGGGATTCTCCAAGCAAGAATACTGGAGTGGGTTGCCATTTCCTTTACCAAGGGATCTTCCCCACCCAGGGATCAAACCGATGTCTCCCACCTTGCAGGTAGATGCTTTACCCTCTGAGCTACGAGGGAAGCCCTTTGCTAGTGGTAAAAATCCACCTGCCAGTGCATGAGATGTAAGAGACAGGAGTTTGATCCTTGGATCAGGAAGATCCCCTGGAGGAGGAAATGGCAGTCCACTCCAGTATCCTTGCTCGCAGAATCCTATAGACATAGGAGCCTGGTGGGATACAGTCTGTGGGATCACAAAAAGTTGCAGATGACTGAGCATCTGAGCATATTTCTCTAGTTTTAGCATAGAAATCTTGTTAAAGCATTAAAAATATATCTCATCCTCCCCTTCCTCCATATGTTGGAGTGAAGTTCCTGGCTTTTTCTCTGAGAGCTGGAGATGAAATAAACTATGAAGGAAATAATATGGACAAAAAAGAAAATAAATAAAAACACTCAAACTGCAGTATATAAAGCAAAGAATGTGCATAGACAATTTGCAGTAAAGTATTGAAAAATGGCTAATAAACCCCAAAATATATTTGGTCTCTCACATAATGAAACAATTGCAAAATTAAGCCAGGTACCATATACCTGCTTGCATATGAAATGCAATTTTTCAAGTAAATATGCAGTGTTAGAGATGATTCTGTGAAATATGTGTCTCAAGAACTGTAGTTACAAGGCAGCAGTTATGTCCATTGATTTGATGCTCATATATATCCAATCTTAAAATCAAAAGTATACAAATAAAATAAAATCACTTCACTGAAAAATGTTTCTCACCTAATTATTTTTCTGCTTCCCTAATTGCTCATCTCCTCGGAAATGTTCAAATTTTACTGACAACACTGTTTCCCATTTTAGTCTCATTCCACTAAATTTTCATTCCTAAACTTAACTGTCAACAATAGTCCTTCGATTTCTGAATCCAACAGACACTTCTCTATCCAACTAATTAAATATATTGATTCTGAATTAATTATTTTATCAAGTAAACAAACATGGAGATCTCTCCATTCTGAGCCAGGTGTTTAGGTTTTCAGGTAACCTCAGGTACTCATTCTTGGGTTTTAGTTTCTTTCTTCTGCAGCATTAATTAGGGTCTTTTTAAAAAATTAATTAATTTATTTTAATTGGAGGCTAATTACTCACAGTATTGTGGTGGTTTTTGCCATACATTGACATAATGCTCAAAATTCTGCAAGCCAGGCTTCAGCAGTACGTGAACCGTGAAATTCCAGATGTTCAAACTGGTTTTATATATGGCAAAACAAATACAATACTGTAAAGTTAAAAAATAAAATTAAATTAAAAAAAGAAAAAAAAAACTCAAAAAAAAAAAAAAAAAGGCAGAGGAACTAGAGATCAAATTGCCAATATCTGCTGGATCATCAAAAAAGCAAGAGAGTTCCAGAAAAACATCTATTTCTGCTTAATTGACTATGCCAAAGCCTTTGGCTGTGTGGATCACAATAAACTGTGGAAAATTCTGAGAGATGGGAATACCAGACCACCTGATCTGTC
>NW_011488555.1:13973-14175 GCF_000754665.1 Bison bison bison
TCTCCAACACCACAGTTCAAAAGCATCAATTCTTTGGTGCTCAGCTTTCTTCACAGTCCAACTCTCACATCTATACATGACCACACGAAAAACCATAGCCTTGACTAGACGAACCTTTGTTGGCAAAGTAATGTCTCTGCTTTTGAATATGTTATCTAGGTTGGTCATAACTTTTCTTCCAAGGAGTAAGTGTCTTTTAATT
>NW_011488555.1:14601-18226 GCF_000754665.1 Bison bison bison
AGTTCCTCTTCACTTTCTGCCATAAGGGTGGTGTTATCTGCATATCTGAGGTTATTGATATTTCTCACGGCAATCTTGATTCCATCTTGTGTTTCTTCCAGTCCAGCATTTCTCATGATGTACTCTGATTTCCTTTAGGATTGACTTAATTCTAAGGTTTTAGGATTTAAAACAAAGTTTAATATCCTTCCTGTCCAAGAAATTCTCAAGAGTCTAGCACCACAATTGAAAGTCACAAGTTTAGAAGCTGATTAAGGTGTGTGCTTTGATTATTACACAATCTATTTCTAGTTCTCTTGCTTTAGGTGAGTGGTTCTAAATCAGAGATTACTTTGCCTCCAGAAGGCCCTTGGCAATATCTGGAGAAAGTTTTGATTGTTACATCTGGGGACATGCTACTGGCATGTGGTGTGATGAGACCAGGGAGGCAGTCCAGCAAACTGCAAAACACAGGACAGCTCTCATTATAGGGTATTAATCAGCACAAATGTCAATAGTAGTGAGTTGAGAAACATTATTCTAAATAAGCAGTTTTCCAATATCAATGTGTATATGAATCACCAGGGCATAGTATTTAAATACAGATTTTGATTTGAGAGAACTAGGGTGTCACAGAAATTCTGCATTTATAATAGTCTCCCAGATGTTGTTGATGTTGAAGGTCCTGTTCTGTGGACCACTCTGTATCAAGACTGTGGTCCAGTGTTAAGAGTCAGGTGTAGGTAGTTTAAGCTCTTTTCCATCAAGAATTCCTCCCCACCTCATGTCTGATGTAAATGGTGGACTCAATCCTTCAGCTTCTGCATACACAAGTTTACATGAGCTTCTTGAGTATTTCCCTCTTAACAGGAAATAAACCTTTCAGACATTTGTTTCCTTATCTATAAACTGGGGAAATGCTTCCTAAGGAGTTGAGAGGTTGATAATGTAGAGCTCATAGGAAATTACCTGGCACATAGCAGGTACAGATCAACAAGAAGCTGTAATAACTATGTCTGAGCTCCATATTTACTAAGATCACTGGGACTCCAGAAAATCTACTGGGCTAAGAAATGAGCCCAGGATTACCTGATCTAGGAGACAGAGTCACCATCTTAAAGATATCCCAGGGTCCCATGCAGGGAGCAGAGAGTTTTAAGAGCCACCATTACATGCTTTTTTCCATGTGGGGACATAAACTCAGAGCCCCTCATGCCGACTCTGTACCAGTTCAGTTTAAAAAATTTTTTTCTAGACTTTTTCAAGCTTTTTTACTTTGCTTCTGTAATCTACTCATATGTTTCAAGGCTATAATTTCCCCAGCTGTCATGTACAGTTGTGAGAGCCGGACCTTAAGGAAGGCAGAATGTCAAAGAATTAATGCCTTCTAACTGTGGTTCTGGAGAAGACTCTTGAGAGTTGCTTGAACAGCAAGGAGATCAAATCCGTCAATCTTAAGGGAAATCAACTCTGAATACTCACTAGAAGGACTGATGCTGAAACTAAGCTCCAGTATTTTGGTCACCTGATTCGAATAGCTAACCCATTGGAAAAGTCCCTGATGCTTGCAAAGATTGAGGGCAGAAGAAGGAGAGGGCATCAGAGGATGAGATGGCTGATTGGCATCACTGTTGCAATGGATATGAACTTGGGCAAACTTTGGGAGATGGTGAGGGAGGCCTGGTGTGCTGTCATCCATGGGATCACAAAGAGTTGGACACGACTAGGCAATTGAACAACAATCTGTGTAAAGCTCATATTCCTTGGTGAATTATAGTTTCCACCAGCCCTTCTTATCTTCCTTTGTTGCAAGTTTATAGTATAGAATTCATAAACATTTGATACCAATAGGAGTATGAAATGCTTGCTTGTTTGTTTCTTCTGCACGTTGAATTCGTCTTATTCTTCACCATTTGTGATTCACTCCTCATTACCTTAGGAAATCTTACTCACCCATCCATTCCTTTGAGATTTGAAAGTGTGGGAGGAGTGCATGTCACCACTCTTTAGCTTAGAACTTGGACATGTGACACCCTTGAGTTTGTGGAATGTGGGCAGAGTTGACATGCTCAGTGTCTAAGGATAAGCTGTAAGAAGCTTTGTAGGAGTCCATACATGCTCAGTTGCTAAGTAATGTCTGACTCTTTGCGACCTTGTAGACTGTACCCACTAGACTCTTCTGTCCATGGGATTTTCCAGCCAACAATATTGGAGTGGGTTGCCATTTCCTCCTCCAGGGAATCTTCCTGATTAATGGATTGGAACTGTGTCTCCTGCATCTTCTTCATTGGCAGGATTCTTTACTACTGAGCCACCTGGGAAACCTTTATGAGATTACACCCTTTGTATTACTGTCCCCCTCCATCATGAGAATGGGCACCTCCCACATAAGGACCTCTCATATAAAATCCATTCACATGGCTCCCAGAATGAAGATGTGCATGTAGCCTAGCATGATCAGGTCAGAGTTATAGATATCTTAGAGTATGCTGCATCTAAAGTGATAATAAATAAACTTGCTATTTTAAGGTGTTGTGATTTGAAAAGTTATTTGTTATCACAGAAAATCTGACTACTACAACCCTTTACATGATGTTTTGCATTAATTAATATTGCTATACCAGCTAAATAGGCTTCTGTAGTGGCTCAGTGGTAAAGAATCCACCTGAAATGCAGGAGACACAAGAGACACATTTTCCATCCCTGGGTCAGGAAAATCCCCTGTAAGGGGAAATGGCAATCCACTCCAGTATTCTTGTCTGGAGAATCCCATGGACAGAAGAGCCTGGTGGGCTACAGCCCATGGAATCACAAGGAGTCAGACACAACTGAGTGACTGAGCATGCAAACATCAGCTAAATTTACACCATAGGATATACACTTGTTCAAGTATGTATCTTCAGGTGATGTACAAATGGAAATAAAATATTCAGAATAAAAACTAAAGCCTTAATTATAAAGATATTTAAACATATATGCATAGGTGCTTTCATCTTTTCTCCACTGATTTGATTACTAATTCACAGAATAATAATAATAGAATTATTTATGAAAATTATAGTTTTTTTCTGAACTCAAATGATTCTTGCTTTGCTTTCCATAATTCAGCAAATCAAATAGATTTGTAAAACTGAAGAGCTACCTGTACTATATTTTCTATTAGACATTAAAGAAATCCTCATTCTTTCTCCATCTCACTCTTTCTCCATTTTCTTTCATTCTCTCTTTCTCCAAATAGAGGTAGAGATATCAAGTCTCTCCTTGACTTCAGACTATAGTTGGAAGCTACAGTAAACAAAACATCATGGTACCATCGCTAAAACAGACATATAGATCAGTGGAACAGAACAGAGGGGCTAGCAATATACCCAAATACTTTTGGTCAATTAATCTATGAGACAGACATTGAAAATATACAATGGAGAATAGGCAATCTCTTCAATAAGTGATGCTAGGAAAACTGAATAATGATCTGCAAAAACATGAAATTAGAATACTTTCCAATATCATGTACAAAAATAAAGTCAAAATGGTATAAAGATCTAAACATCAGACAAATCATGAATCTCCTGGGTGAGAACTTAGAAGATTCTTCGACATAAATCATAGCAATATTCCTTTTTTTTACTTTCAATGTGTCTCCTAA
>NW_011488555.1:21087-21775 GCF_000754665.1 Bison bison bison
CCACATTTAGAGGATCATTGTGTTTACATCCCTGATAGCTCAGTTGGCAAAGGATCTGCCTGCAATGTAGGAGACCTGGGTTTGATCCCTGGGTTGGGAAGATCCTCTGGAGAAGGGAAAGGCTATCGACTCCAGAATTCTGCCCTGGAGAACTGGTCACAAAGAGTCAGACAGGACTGAGCTACTTTCACTTTCAAGGTGGATAATCTGGGATAATCTTCTTGTCTTAAATATGAAAGTAAAATGAAAATGAAGTCGCTCAGTTGTGTCTCTTTGCGACCCCGTAGATTGTAGCCCATCAGGCTCCTCCATCCATGGGATTCTCTGGGCAAGAATACTGGAGTGGGTTGCCATTTCCTTCTCCAGGGAATCTTCCTGACCCAGGGAATGAACCCAGGTCTCCCACATTGCAGACAGATGCTTTAACCTCTGAGCCACCAGGGAATCACATCTACTGTCTCAATTACCTTGTTATGTAACAAATATATTCCAAAGTTCTTTGGTTTAGGATATCAAATCTTTTGGAATCCCTTATGCTGCCTACCCTAAAATATTATTTTTTCCCCCTTTTAAAAATTATTTTGCTGTGGCATGTCTTAGTTGAGGTGTGCAAGATCTTTTTTTAGATGTGGCATGAGAACTCTAAGTAGCATATGGGATCTAGTTCCCCAATTAGGGATTGATTCCT
>NW_011488556.1:0-1932 GCF_000754665.1 Bison bison bison
CAAAGTCAGCAGTCTTTGTATTCTTATCAAAAACCTAGGGTTTCTTTTCCTGCAAAATTTATCGTATACAAATGGTTTAGGTGATTTACATCATCTTCTGGCCAGAAGGCCTACTAACATTTTATGACTCTTTGACAAGGACTTATCACAAAGACTTATTTTCTCTAAGAGTAATTATTTTAAGGTTTGGTGCCATCTTCCGAAGATAAAATTGCATTCCTATAGGGTGGATGTGTAATGGGTTTACAACAAAGGAAAGAATTTATTACCTTAAGGGTCTAAAGTCACTAACACCAAGGCCACTACTTATTTTTTCTACATACCAACTATTAATTAATACACATTCAAGGATACAATTTAGGGAATGTGAAAACTTGGCAACAAGCATTGGCTCATCAATGAAATCCTTTACTAGTCTTATTCTGACAGTTTTTAACTCTCTGAGAGGCTCTAAGCTATTTGAATATCTTAAGCTTCCCATGCCTCTCAAGGCTGGGACACTGTAAACAATCGTATGCATAGCTGTAGGAGTCCGGGTAAACTTGTCAGGCGAGTTAGAGAGCCATCTGAGGGGTTTGGATTTAAACATTCCTAATTGCCCAGGAACTTATTAATTGGAGCTGTAAGTTAACTCTTTGACAGAGAGAGCGAGATGGTGGTAGGGGACAGCCCCCAGTAAAGTCAGAGGTGAGAGCACAAAGCAATAAAGTAGGCAGACTCTGGTTTTTGGGGGGTAGATGCTCGAGAATATCCGGGCGGACTCCTGAGGCTCGATCCCGCCTTTGCGTATGCCGAGCCTCCTTCCTCATGACCTTTGTCATGAGTGGAATGCCTCACCAGCTCCCGGCACAAAGCAATTTATAGATTCAATGCAATCCCTATCAAGCTACCAATGGTATTCTTCACAGAGCTAGAACAATTAATTTCACAATTTGTATGGAAATACAAAAAACCTCGAATAGCCAAAGAAATTTTGAGAAAGAAGAATGGAACTGGAGGAATCAACCTGCCTGACTTCAGGCTCTACTACAAAGCCACAGTCATCAAGACAGTATGGTACTGGCACCAAGACAGAAATATAGATCAATGGAACAAAATAGATAAATCCACGCACCTATGGACACCTTATCTTTGACAAAGGAGGCAGTAATATACAATGGAGAAAAGACAATCTCTTTAACAAGTGGTGCTGGGAAAACTGATGAACCACTTGTAAAAGAATGAAACTAGAACACTTTCTAACACCATACACAAAAATAAACTCAAAATGGATTAAAGATCTAAACGTAAGACCAGAAACTATAAAACTCTTAGAGGAAAACATAGGCAAAACACTCTCCAATATACATCACAGCAGGATCCTCTATGACCCACCTCCCAGAATATTGGAAATAAAAACCAAAATAAACCAATGGGACCTAATTAAAATTAAAAGCTTCTGCACAACAAAGGAAACTATAAGCAAGATGAAAAGACAGCCTTCAGAATGGGAGAAAATAATAACAAATGAAGCAACTGACAAAGAACTAATCTCAAAAATATACAAGCAACTCCTGCAACTCAATTCCAAAAAAATAAAGAACCCAATCAAAAAATGGGTCAACGAACTAAACAGACATTTCTCCAAAGAAGACATACAGATGGCTAACAAACACATGAAATATGCTCAACATCACTCATTATCAGAGAAATGCAAATCAAAACCACAATGAGGTACCATTTCACGCCAGTCAGAATGGCTGTGATCCAAAAGTCTACAAGCAATAAATGCTGGAGAGGGTGTGGATAAAAAGGGAACTCTCTTACACTGTTGGTGGAAATGCAAACTAGTACAGCCACTATGGAGGACAGTGTGGAGATTCCTTAAAAAACTGGAAATAGAACTGCTATGATCCAGCAATCCACTGCTGGGGCATACACACTGAGGAAACC
>NW_011488556.1:4808-6211 GCF_000754665.1 Bison bison bison
TTTGTTGTGATCCACACAATCAAAGGCTTTAGTGTAGTCAATGAAGCAGAAGTAAATGTTTTTCTGGAATTCTCTTGCTTTTTTCTATGATCCAACAGATCATAGAAAAAACGGATTTTGTTTGTCACTGGTATATAGAAATATAATTTTTTAATGGTCCTGTATCAGTGATATATCTAAATTTATTTATTAGTTTTAATAATTTGAAGATTCTTCTAGATGTTCTAGATATATGTCATCTGGGAGTAAAAGCTTTATTTCTTCCTTTCAAATACTGAAAGATTTTATTTCTTCTTTTTCTCTCCTTGCATTAGCTAGAGCTTTCAGTAAATGTTGAAGAAGAATTGTGTTTTTATTACTATTCTTGCCTTATTGTCAATCTCAGTAAATAAGTATGATGTTCACTGAAGGCTGACGTATAGATATGCTTCATCAGAATAAGGAAGTTCCTTTTAATTCATATTTTGCTCAGAATTTTTATCATATTGCAATTTGAGTTTTATCATATGCTTTTTTGCATCTATCAAGATCTTTGCTAATGTACTAAAATACATTGATTTTCAAATGCTAAACCAATTTTGCATTCCTGAATAAATCTACTTAGTCTTGATATATTATCTGTCCTATATTATGCTCAATTTATTTTGCTTAAAATATTTGCATATATTTTTGTGAGCAAGATTGGTTTGTAATTTTCCTTTTTTTCCCCCTGTGATGTGCTTATCAGATTTTGGTATTATAGTTTTGCTGGCTTCATAACACAAGTTGGAGAATGTTCCCTCCTTTTCTGCTCTCTGGTGGAGACATAACTCATCATCAGAAAACTGTAAATCAAAACCATGAAGAGATAGCAATTCATGTCCATTAGGATGACTCCACTTAAACAGAACAGTTGTTTGTAGGAATATGGACAAGTCAGAGACCTTGTGCACTATTAGTGGAATTGATTGATTATATTCTTTGCAGTGAAAGATGGAGAAGCTCTATACAGTCAGCAAAAACAAGACCAGGAGCTGACGGTGGCTCAGACCATGAACTCAGACCATGAATTTGACCATCGCCAAATTCAGACTGAAATTGAAGAAAGTAGGGAAAACCACTAGACCATTCAGGTATGACCTAAATCAAATCCCTTATGATTATACAGTGGAAGTGAGAAATAGATTTAAGGGCCGAGATCTGATAGATAGAGTGCCTGATGAACTATGGACTGAGGTTCGTGACATTGTACAGGAGACAGGGATCAAGACCATTCCCATAGAAAGAAATGCAAAAAAGCAAAAATGGCTGTCTGGGGAGGTCTTACAAATAGCTGTGAAAAGAAGAGAAGCAAAAAGCAAAGGAGAAAAGGAAGATATAAACATCTGAATGCAGAGTTTCAAAGACTAGCAAGAAGAGATAAG
>NW_011488556.1:6311-6645 GCF_000754665.1 Bison bison bison
TTTTTCACTCTCCTCTTTCACTTTCATCAAGAGGCTCTTTAGTTCTTCTTCGATTTCTGCCATAAGGATGGTGTCATCTGCATACCTGAGGCTATTGATATTTCTCCCGGCAAACTTGATTCCAGTTTCTGCTTTATCCAGCCCTGCATTTCACATGATGTACTGTGCGTAGAAGTTAAATAAGCAGGGTGACAATATACAGCTCTGACCTAATCCTTTCCCAATTTGGAATCAGTCCATTGTTCCATGTCTGGTTCTAATTCTTGCTTCTTGACCTGCATACAGATTTCTCAGGAGGCAGGTCAGGTGGTCTGGTATTCCCATCTCTTTAAGA
>NW_011488557.1:0-458 GCF_000754665.1 Bison bison bison
ACTCTTTTGTTGACCATGATGGCTACTCCATTTCTTCTAAGGGATTCCTGCCCACAGTAGTAGATATAATGGTAATCTGAGTTAAATTCACCCCTTCCAGTCCATTTTAGTTCGCTGATTCCTAGAATGTCGACGTTCACTCTTGCCATCTCCTGTTTGACCACTTCCAATTTGCCTTGATTCATGGACCTAACATTCCAGGTTCCTATGCAATATTTCTCTTTATAGCATCGGACCTTGCTTCTATCACCAGTCACATCCACAACTGGGTATTGTTTTTGCTTTGGCCCCATCTCTTCATTCTTTCTGCGGTTATTTCTCCACTATCTCAAGTAGCATATTGGGCACCTACCAACCTGGGGAGTTCCTCTTTCAGTATCCTGTTCATACTGTTCATGGGGTTCTCAAGGCAAGAATACTGAAGTGGTTTGCCATTCCCTTCTCCAGTGGACCACATT
>NW_011488557.1:558-759 GCF_000754665.1 Bison bison bison
CATCCAACCATCTCATCCTCTGTCGTCCCCTTCTCCTCCTGCCCTCAATCTTTCCCAGCATTAGGGTCTTTGCTGCAACTAAAGATCCCACATGCCACAACTAAGACCTGGTGCAGCCAAAATTAAACAATCAATCAAACAAAAACCTCTCTCCTGCCAGGCAACAAAAGCAAAAAATAATAAATGGGACTATATCAAACT
>NW_011488558.1:0-541 GCF_000754665.1 Bison bison bison
AGCCCCACCCCCACTGCCTGGTTCTGCCAACGGGTCAGAACCCTCCAGATGAAACCCACTCTCTCTCTCCTTGAACTTCGTCACTCTGCAAACCAGGGCGACTCCCCTGCACCATCTCTTGGCTGCTCTTACAGCCCTGCGTTCTAGAACCTTGGACCTTAACCATCAAGGTCTGCAGAACCAAACGAGCCACTGCCTGTTCCCTTTCTACGACTATCACCCCGAGCAGATAAGCCTCTTTGCCAGGCTTCTTTAACCCCATGATGTTGTTCAGTCGCTCTGTTGTGTCCGACTCTTTTTTGACCCCATGGACTCTAGCCCGCCAGGCTCCTCTGTCCATGGGATTCTCCGGGCAAGAATACTGGAGTGGCTTGTCATTTCCTCCTCCAGGGGAGTCTTCCCGAACTCAGGGGTCAAACCCACCTCTCCTGCATTGGCAGCTGGATTCTTTTCCACTGAGCCACCAGGGAACCCGATCAAAGCAGTGTATGAAACATGAAATTTGTAAGTATTATTATTATTATTCAGTGTGCAAAGTACC
>NW_011488558.1:1260-3328 GCF_000754665.1 Bison bison bison
ACAGTTGTGACCCCATGGACTGCAGCACGCCAGGCCTCCTTGTCCATCATCAACTCTCAGAGTTTACCCAAACTCATGTGCACTGAGTTGGTGATGCCATCCAACCATCTCACCCTCTGCCGTCCCCTTCTCCTCCCACCTTCAATCTTTCCCAGCATCAGGGTCTTTTCTAATGAGTCAGCTCTTAGCGTCGGGTGGTCAAAGAAAAGGGACTCTCCCTGAACAGAAATCTTGATGTTATTCTGGGTCTTATGAGGGATTTGATATGTGCCTTGGGGAGAGCAGTGTAAATTTGCAAAATCAGTGGAAAAGGAGAAGAACTTTCAGGAAGCCAGAGGATATGTTTACAAACAGGAACTTTCACCTGGGAGAAAAAGTGTTTGCATTTCTCCATCGTAAACTATCTCCACCTTCCCTGGTCAGCAGAAAAGAAAGGAGCATTAAATTCAGTTTTGGCTTCAAGATACACAAACAGAGAATAAAAGATGGATAGATGAATGGATGGATGGATGGATGGGTGGGTGAATGAGTGATGGATGGATGGATGGATGGGTTGGTGGATGTATGGATGGGTGAGTGGATGGATGGATGGATGATGGATGGATGGATGATGGATGGGTGGTGGATGTATGGATGGGTGAGTGGATGGATGGATGGATAATGGATGGATGAATGGATGAGTAGATGGATGGATGGATGGATGATGGGTGGGTTGGTGGATGGATGGATGGATGGGTGGATAAATGGAGGGGTATATGGCTGGATGGATGGGTGGATGGATGCATGGATGGGTGGATGAGTGGATAGGTGGATGGATGGATGGATGGGCTGGTGGATGAATGCATAGATGGATGGATGAGTTGGTGGGTGGATAGGTGGATGGATGGATGGATGGGCTGGTGGATGAATGCATAGATGGATGGATGAGTTGGTGGATGGATGGATGGATGGATGGATGGATAGGTGGATGGATGGATGGGTGGATGGATAGATGAATAGATGGATGGATGACAGATGGATGGATGGATAGGTGGATGGATGAGTTGGTGGACGGATGGATGCATGCGATGGTGGATGGATGGATGAGCATCTATCCATGGATGGAATAGCACTATCTAAGAAAAATCATTCAGTCTGTTTCATCAGGGCGTGTGACAGTCCAAAGAGAACCCCAGAGGATGGCTGTGGCCGGCACACAGGTATGGGCCCCTCGCAGTCCCAGCTGGGAGGCTGATGGCGGAGATTAGGGGAGAAAGGTTTCCATCTGAAGGACCTGATAAGACCACAGTCAACAGGATGTGGCGATGACCCGCATTCACAAAAAAGAGAACAAAGGCACAGATAACGTCCCCTTTAGGACCCAGCAGGATTGAACGGAAATGTGCATTTTTTTTTTTTTAATATTGAGAAAAGGGAACTACCAGCTTGAATGGTGCGGGCGTGCGGTAGAAATGAATTCACTTGTTATTTTTGTGATCCTTACTCTAGGCCCCAGTCTTCTACAAGGAAGTAATAAGAAAGAACAGATCATGCTGACTTTAAGATACGTGTGCCTGTTTCATTTATTGATCTGCATCATCTGACATTGCCTTTACTATTATTATTTTCTAATTTTATTGGAGGGACTTCTCTCGTAGTGCAATGGTTAGGACTGTGTGCTTCCAATGCAGGGGTCTCGGGTTGAATCCTTTTTTGGGGAACTGAGATCTTGCAAGTCCTATGGTGCCACCAAAATAATATATAAACAGATAAAACTTTAAACGAATGTGTTACAAGTGCATTCTTAAATAACAGTAATTGTAGCAAAATTCAATGTTCACTTTCAGTGGATTTTAGTAAAAAATTTTAAAGGCTTTTAATGTTGACCACGAGGATCATTTGATTATTTTTTAAATTTACTTATTCTTTATTGAAGAATAATTGCTCCCCAATGTTCTGTTGGCCTCTGACATACGTCGGGATGAGTCAGCCACAGCTATACGTGTGTCTTCCGTCTCTTGAACCTGCCTCCCACCTCCCACCCCATCCCACCCTCTAGGTGGTTACAGAGCTCCTGCTTGAGATCCCT
>NW_011488558.1:4796-8468 GCF_000754665.1 Bison bison bison
AGGGAGATGGTGAAGGACAGAGAAGCCTGGCGTGCTGCAGTCCATGGGGTCGCAAAGAATCGGACGCAACTGAGTGAGTGAGCAACAACAACAAAATATTCATGTACAATCTAACTCTCAGACGTACAATATGAAGTGACGAGAAAGTTGCGAAGTTGTGTCCAAGTCTTTTGTAACCCCCTGGGCTCTAGCTTGCTAGGCTCCTCTGTCCATGAGATGCTCTAGGCAAGAATACTGGAGCGGATTGCCGTGCCCTCCTCCAAGGGATCTTCCCGACCCAGGGAGCTAACCCACGTCTCTTATGTCTCCTGCACTGGCAGTCAAGTTCTTTACTACGAGACATAAGAGACACAGGTTTGGTCCCTGGGTCAGGAAGATCCCCTGGAGGAGGGCATGGCAACCCACTCCAGTATTCTTGCCTGGAGACTCCCACAGACAGAGGAGCCTGGTGGGCTACAGTCCACAGGGTCACAAAGAGTTGGACACAGCTGAAGCAACTTAGCACACACGCAAAGTACAACAAAACCCACCTTCTTTTTTCCAAACCACTGTAATAGCACTATAATTACTAATGCAAACACACACACAGACACAGACACACACATACACACACACATTCCTTTCCTTGCAAAGAATGTGGTCCCATTAGCTGGAAACCTTCAGATTATACTTAACTATATAGTAATTAGGCTTGTAATGGCACTTTTATTATGCACTGGATTAGATGGTTAGCATAATTATAGCAACCGGTTCAGTCTGTATCAAAACCATGTAATTGCTTGGTGGGGCTGAGTGATACAACACAGAGCCGATGTTCCTTGAAAAACATAGATGTTAAATCAATTCTCCCCCATGTCCTTAAAAAGTCCTTTTCAAGGGTGGTTGTTTCTGAAAAAACAAAAAACAAAAAATACAGCTATTTAAAAAGAATTGAAATGTAGCTCAGAGTTCCCTTTCTTGGTAAAGCATGTTGTTGTTCCGTCACTAAGTCACACCCAACTCCATTTATCCATATCCTTCCATCCATTTATCCATCCATCCTTCAGAGTAAGGCTGAAAAACCCCAACATAGCATGAGAGACTGTCGAATTGTCTATCTAGTTATTCTGGTGACTCAGATGGTAAAGAATCCACCTGCAATGTGGGAGACCTGGGTTCGATCCCTGGGTTGGGAACATCCCCTGGAGAAGTGCATGGCCATCCACTCCAGTATTCAAGCCTGGAGAATCCCCTGGACAGAGGAGCCTGGCGGGCTACTGTCCATGGGGTTGCAAAGAATCAAACATGACTGAGCAAGTAAGCACAGCATTTATTCTATCCATCCATCTATCCATCTATCTATCTATCCATCCATCTATTCATCCATCCATACCTGCATCCATCCATCCATCCATCCATCTATCCTTCCACCCATTCATCCACCCATCCATCCATCTATCCATCTATCCATCCACCCATTCATCCACCCATCCATCCATCTATCCATCCATCCACTAGGATGAAGTTGAGAAATCTGGAGTTAGCATAAGAGACTGTCTCATTATCTATCTACTTATTCTGCCCATCCATTTATCCATCCATCCATCCATCCATCCATCACAGTGAGGTTGAGAAGTCCTGAACTAGCATAAGAGACTGTCTGGTTATCTATCCACTGAGTCTATCTATCCGTCTATCTGTCTCTATATATCCATCCATCTATGTATCCATCCATCCACCCATCCATTTATCTGCTATGGATGTGGTTCTCATCCAGGGACGACTTTGCCCTGAGGGGACATATGACCATATCTGGAGGCATTTTTAGCTTCCAAAACTGGGGGAGGGGGTGCTCCTGACACGTGGCGAGTGGAGGCCATGGACACTCCTCCACACCCCACAGGGCCCACTGACGCCCCACAACAGAGACTCATCCAGCCCCAGACATCAGACAGGCTGAGGTTAGGGAAGAGTGATTTCACACGCGGTCACATCAGTGTATTTTGGTTTGGGGGCAGGGGGAATGAGCCACATACAGTTTCTCTGGGCTCACGTCTCATCTCTTAAGCAAGCACTCTGTTTTAGATCTTCTTGTCCAGAAATAAAACGTTTGCGAAATTTTCTCTATCGCTTGCAAGAAAACAAACACGGAATCCTAAAACACCTTTCAAATGGACCATACAAGCATACTTCACATTTCAGTTCTTAAGGATGTATCCTTCCAGTTCAGTTCAGTTTAATCGTTCAGTCGCGTCCGACTCTTTGCGACCCCGTAGACTGCAAACTTCCCTGTCTTTTACACTTTAGACCTTTTAAAATGATTTTTTGCTTCATTTGTTTGAAGCATTTTATTCCACTCCAATATCCAAACTATATTTTCAGTTCAGTTCAGTTTAGTTCAGTCTCTCAGTCGTGTCCAACTCTTTGCGACCCCATGAATCACAGCACGCCAAGCCTCCCTGTCCATCACCAACTCCCGGAGTTCACTCAGACTCATGTCCATTGAGTCAATGCCATCCAGCCATCTCATCCTCTGTCGTCCCCTTCTCCTCCTGCCCCCAATCCCTCCCAGCATCAGAGTCTTTTCCAATGAGTCAACTCTTCGCATGAGGTGTTCAAAGTACTGGAGTTTCAGCTTTACATTGATTCCTTCCAAAGAAATCCCAGGGCTGATCTCCTTCAGAATGGACTGGTTCGATCTCCTTGCAGTCCAAGGGACTCTAAAGATTCTTCTCCAACACCACAGTATTTTAGGAAATGCATTTGGGTTTGCCAGTGTGTTTTTGTAATACAGGTAAGTGCCTCGGGAGTAGAGCTCATGACTATTTCTCTAGCTAAAAATAGCAGATTAGACCTCTTAGGAGAGTCAGAGGCTATTCGACCCTATGGAATAAACACAGCAGTCTCAGGTATCTCAGGAAAATTGAGAGGATGAAAGCTAAGCTCAGCACTGAAATGACAGCACATTTCAATTCCAACTTAAATCAATAAAGGAGGTTTCATTTTAGCTGCTAATTCTACTTTGGCCACCTGATGCAAAGAACTGACTCAGTGCAAAAGACCCTGATGCTGGGAAAGGTTGAAGGCAGGAGGAGAAGGGGACGACAGAGGATAAGATGGTTGGATGGCATCACCGACTCCCTGGACGTGAGTCTGAGCAAGCTCCGGGAGTTGATGATGGACAAGGAAGCCTGGTGTGCTGCAGCCCATGGGGTCGTTAACAGTAACGACAATGGTTAGGAAAACATCCAGCTTACCTGTGTCTTCATAAAATTCCACTTAAATAGTACAGATGTACCGACACATTGTCTCATGTTTTTAAAAACCCTTTATGAAAACAATCAACGTAACATAGCTGATTCCTCTTCCTTTTAAAAACTATACACATCACAGTGTATAAAAGAGAAAGCCAGTGGCATTTTTCCCTTGTGGCTCAGACAGTAAAGAATCCACCTGCAATTCAGGAGACATGGGTTCGATCTCTGTGTTGAGAAGATCCCCTGGAGGAGGGCATGGCAACCCACTGCAGTATCCTTGCCGGGAGAATCCCCATGGACAGAGGAGCCTGGCAGGGCTCCAGTCCATAGAGTCAGATAGAGTGCAAAGAGCCAGAAAGACGATATAGTCCATGGAATTCTCCAGGCCAGAATACTGGAGTGGGTAGCCTTTCCCTTCTCCAGGGGATCTTCCCAA
>NW_011488558.1:8568-9719 GCF_000754665.1 Bison bison bison
TTTTTTTTCCATTGTTAAAAGGACCTCCAGGTCAATCAACAACCTGTGAGTCAGATTCCTGATCCTAGATTTTCCCTTCTGAGTCACTGTGAGTTTAGCCCTAATGTCAGGATCAGCTGACATAAACCCTCTCAACCCCCAGGAAAGGCAGAGACTCGTCAGACAGATAAGATTAGAATTCCATAGACGGAGCGCACTTTTCCCTCTAAGTCCCGGTGGCTCCATTTGAACCAAACACCACGAACCAAAAGAATATGGGCTATCTACGGATGCCTTAGGGGTGCTCAGCTCCAACATTTTAAGTTTTCGTATTTAGGCCTCGAGACACGGGGGAGTCTTAGCTGCCCTACCCGGGAATCGAACCTGCACTCACTGCCTTGGAAGGTGAAGTTCTGACCACTGACCTTGCAGGGAAGTCCCGGAAACATTTTAAAATGCCTCAAAAGTCAGTACCAGTGTCTACGCATTTTGTAATAGTCATCGTTATCTGGCTTCAAACTCATTTTAAGCTGTTCACATGAAGGGAAAGTGAAAGCGTTAGTCGCTCAGTCGTGTTCGACTCTTTGTGACCCCATGGACTGTACCCCGCCCGGCTCTTTTGTCCATGGGATTCTCCAGGCAGGAATACCGGAGTGGGTTGCCATTTCCTTCTCCCGGGGATCTTCCCAACCCAGGGATCGAACCCCTGGTATCCCACTATAAAGAGGAAAAAAATGGATGGATTAAGTGCTTGTGTTTGTTGGTTTTGGTCACTGTGATTTCCGACTGGATTTCTAGCTGTACTGTCTTCTATGGAAATATTTCAGCTTCCCTACATGGAGCCTCTTTCAAACTGGAGAGTCTCTCAGAGCATGAGAAGTCTGCCCGCCTCCCTAAAACACCCTGAATAAAATATTTCATTGAGTTTTTATTGTCTAAGGGCAGATACGGGGCTACTAGCTAAGTCAGTAGAATCATTATTTAAGAATAAATGGAGACAAATAAATTTTACAGTTTTTTTTTTTCCCCCAAAATGCCAATTGCAAGGCACTTTCCTGGAGGTCCAGTGGTTAAGACTCCATGCTTCCAATGCAGGGGGCCTGGTTTTGAGCCCTGGTCGGGGAATTAGGTCCCGAAGCCACAACAAAGAGCAGGTGAAACCCAGGAAATAA
>NW_011488558.1:9865-19382 GCF_000754665.1 Bison bison bison
TAAAAAAAAAAAAAAAAAAAATTAACAGAGAGAACACTGCAGCCAAATTTAAAAAGACAACTTTGGGCTCCCCACCCCCACTCCCCCCGTCACTCCATCTATCTACCTATCTAATTTGTCTTATTATTATACAATAAATGTCTGAACATAATTTCTCTCTATCCACCTTCCCAGATGGTGCTAGTGTAAAGAACCCACCTGCCAATGCAGGAGATGTGGATTTGATCCTGGGGCTGGAAGATCCCCTAGAGGAGGGCATGGTAACCCACTCCAGTATTCTTGCCTGGAGAGTCTCACGGACAGAGGAGCCTGGCGGGCTACAGTCCATGGGGTCGCAAAGAGCTGGACACGACTGAAGCGACTTAGCACAGCAAGAACCTTCCATCTATCATCTATCTATTCACCTATCAATCTACCTATCTGTCAAAGCCTATTTAACACAGGCAATACAGAAACTACAAAAAACACAAAAAATACTTGCTCCTTGGAGGGAAAGCTATGACAAACCTAGATAGTGTATTAAAAAGCTATCACTTTGCCAACAAAGGTCCGTACAGTTAAATCTGTGGTTTTCCCACTAGTCACATATGGATGTGACAGTTAGACCACAAAGAAAGCTGAGTGCCGAAGAATTGATGCTTTTGAACTGTGGTGTTGGAGAAGACTCTTGAGAGTCCCTTGGACTGCAAGGAGATCCAACCCGTCCATCCTAAAGGAGATCAGTCCTGAATATTCACTGGAAGGACTGATGCTGAAGCTGAAACTCCAATACTCTGGCCACCTGATGGGAAGCACTGAGTCACTGGAAAAGACCCAGATGCTGGGAAAGATTGAAGGCGGGAGGAGAAGGGGGCGACAGAGGGTGAGATGGTTGGATGACATCACCGACTCAATGGGCATGAGTTTGAGCAAGCTCCTGGAGATGGTGATGGACAGGGAGGCCTGGCGTGCTGCAGTCCACGGGGTCGCAAAGAGTCAGACATGCAAAGAGCAACTGAACAACAACACCAAAATTGAGGTATAGCTGCTGTACAATACTGCATTAGTTTCAGCTGTACAACATGGCGATTCACAGGTTTTTAAAACTGATACTCCATTTATAGTTACTATAAAATATTGGCTATACTTCCTGTGCCGCAACACACATCCTTGTAGCTTATTTGTTACAAAGATAACACTTTGTACGTCTTCCTCCCCTCCCACAGGGGCCTGTTCCGCCTCCCCTCTCCCCACTGGTCTCCACTACTTTGTTCTTCGTTTCTTGGGCTTCCCTGGCGGCTCAGTGGTAAAGAATCTGCCTACCATGCAGGAGACCCAGGTTTGATCCCTGGGTCGGGAACATCCCCTGTGACTCAGCTTCTTTTCTTGTTATGGTCACTAGTTTGCGGTATTTTTTTAGATTCCACATGAAGGGGATACCCTCAAGTATCCCCTGAGGGATACCCTCGGTCTTTCTCTGATCTCTTGCACTCAGCCTCATCCCCTCCATGTCTATCCCTGTTGTTGCAAATGGCAAAATGTTGCTCTTCCTTTTTTTTTTTTTTAATGGCAACAAAACATTTTTTTCAAAAGCCCCTCCCGAACCCCTCCAACTTCAGAGCACACACTGTTGACACATCCAGATTTAGAAACACATCCGGATAGCTTTTGATTGCAAACCAAAGCGGGGAATGTCAGGGGCGGGGCTGGGTGTGGGTGGTCCGAGTGGTCTGACAGGTGAGGACAGTGGTATGAAGAAGCAAAGGGTATCAGATGCCCGCCGTGGCTTGCCTGGTATGTCCTGGTCGACGCGATGCATCTCAGTGGACTCCTTCCAACGGACGACCTCATCTTTCTCCACGGTCCCTGAGAAACACCCATGATTGAGGTCTGCAGTGGGTTGCGTGCTCCAGAGGTGACCCGACGCCTCCTGTGCTCCTGTTTTTATCTCCCCACGCCTCCGAGAAAAAAGTGAAACGCTTAGTCGCTCAGTCGTGTCCAACTCCTTGCGACCCCGTGGACGATAGCCCACAGGTTTCCTCTGTCCATGGGATTCTCCAAGCAAGGATACTAGAGTGGGTTGCCATGCCCTCCTCCAGGGGGTCTTCCCGAGTCAGGGATCAAACCCAGGTCTCCAGCATTGCAGATGGATGCTTTACCATGTGAGCCACCAGGGAAAGCCAATATACACATATGTATAGCCCAGAATGTATATATGTGTTCTTTCTGGTTACGGCTTATCCCAGGCCATAGAATATAGTTTCTTTTGGAAATGTGAAACTCTTTGCTCCACCTCTGGACAAGCCCACACATCTAGTCCTCACTTTTAAAACTTAAAGAGCTTGGGAAGGAGGTTCAAAAGGGAGGGAGATTCAAGACGGAGGGGACATATGTATACCCATGGCTGAGGCATGTTGATGTTTGACAGAAAACAGCAAAATTCTGCAAAGTGATTATCCTTAAACTAATAAATAAATAAATTTGTGTGTATATATATATATATATAAAACTAAAGCACTATGTCTGAAATTCAGTGAACTCCAGGTCAGCCTAAGTCAACACAGCACATCAGATTCATTTCTAACTTGTTGTCGGTTCTGTGTCCCTCAAAGCTTCCACACCACTCGAGGTCCCTATCCCACGAAGGTCGTTTTCTCTCTGTATTTACCCTCAGGCTTATCAGCCACACTTGCATCATCTCTGTGTTCCACTGAGAGTTCAGGTTCAGTCGCTCAGTCGTGTCCGACTCTTTGCAACCCCATTGACCGCAGCATGTCAGGCTTCCCTGTTCTTCACCAAGTCCCGGAGCTTGCTCAAACTCATGTCCATGCAGTGGGTGATGCCATCCAAGCATCTCCTCCTCTGTCGTCCCCTTCTCCTCCTGCCTTCAATCTTTCCCAGCATCAGGGTTTTTTTCCAATGAGTCGACTCTTTGCATCAGGTGGCCAGAGTATTGGAGCTTCAGCTTCAGCCTCAGTCCTTCCCATGAGCACAGCAAGCCAGGCCTCCCTGTCCATTTATTCAAACTCATGTCCATTGAGTCGGTGATGCCATCCAACCATCTCCTCCTCTGTCATCCCCTTCTCCTCCCGCCTTCAATTTTTCCCAGCATCGGGGTCTTTTCAAATGAGGCAGCTCTTCGCATCAGCTTCAGCATCCATCCTTGCAATGAATATTCAGGACTGATTTCCTTTAGTATGGACTGGTTTGTTCTCCTTGCTATCCAAGAGTCTTCTCTGAGAGGGCAGCCATCAATTGAGCAAAATTCTAAACACTGGAAAACAAACTGTTGTTTTGTCATAAAGTTCCATGGTTCATTATACACCTTGTCGTGAAGTGGTTGTGCTGGGGACGGTGGCCCCAGACAGACCCCATCTGTGCGTGATGGATATGACCTGGGGTGTCTTTTATCCTGCGCACAGATCTTTCATGTTAACTCCAGGCATCAGGTGTTGCTGGCATTCTTGATTTCTGGAGACATGTAGAATCAGTCCTGATTATTCATTGGAAGGACTGATGCTGAAGCTGAAGCTCCAATCCTTTGGCCACCTGATGCGATGAGCTGACTCATTGCAAAACGCCCTGATGCTGGAAAAGATCGAAGGCAGGAGGAGAAGGGGACAACAGAGGATGAGATGGTTGGATGGCACCACCAACTCAGTGGACATGAGTTGGAGCAAGCTCCAGGAGTTGGTAATGGACAGGGAAGCCTGGCATGCTGCAGGCCATGCGGTGACATAGAGTCAGACAGGACTGAGTGACTGAACTGAACTGATCGAAGACTCTGTTCCTCCGCATTATGGGATATGATGTCTGAATGTTTCTTCTGGAGTACATTACCTGTTTTTATTCAAGTCTATGCACATTTTCTGGGCTTCTCTGGTGGGTCAGATGGTAAAGAATCCACGTGCAGTGCGGGAGACCTCGGTTCGATCCCTGAGTTGGGAAGATTCCCCTGGAGGAGGGCATGGCAACTCACTCTGGTATTCTTGCCTGGAGAATCCCATGGACAGAGGAGCCTGGCGGGCTACAGTCCATGGGGTCGCAAAGAGTCAGACGTGACTTAGTGACTTACCATTGCAATGCAGAGTACATGGGTTCAATTCCTGGTCTGAGAACTAAGATCCCATGTGCTTTGTTTGCAGTGTGGCCAAAAAACCACCAACCAACCAGAAACAAAAGCCAAGACTTCTCCTTTCATAGAGAGTTCCAGAATCCCATTCCTGTCTCTTATCTGGCTTCCCTGGTGGCTCAGAAGGGAAAGAATCTGTCTACAATGCAGGAGACCCAGGTTCGATCCCTGGGTAGGGAAGATGCCTTGGGGAAGGAAATGGCAACCCACTCCAGTCTTCTTGCCTGGAGAATCCCATGGACAGAGCAGCCTGGGGGGCTACAGTCCAGGGGGTCGCAAAGAGCTGGACACGACTGAGTGACTAACACACACATCTCTTATCTGGCAGCTTCCAGAAATCAGCAAAGCCCTGTTCTAATGGAACAAACATTGGATACTTTCAAAAGTTTCCCATATCTTCTCAGTTCAGTTCCACATCCCAGAAATGGCATAAAGGGTTCAGTTCTTGACTCTCCTTCCCAAGTACAGAGCTGGGTATTACCTTAAAAACCAGCCACATATATTCCTTAGAAAGACATGAAGAGCCCCCAGTTTATTTATTTCTCTGTGAGTGTCTTCTCTCCCATCCTCCATCTCAAGGCATCTTATGTGCTGTGCTTATAAATTAAAAAAATAAATAAACAGCAATTAGTGGCATGATTTTTTATAGCCCATCATTTTGGGTCTCAAGTGGGTTGGCCTAATTATACAGGAGAAATCATAAAAAATACAAAATTAGAGCCACAAGAGCATTAAATGCATCCAGTATAGACTAGGTGGTTTTATACCCTGTCTTTATTTCAGGTGTTTTTTTTTTTTTTTTTTGCCTCCATCTAATTCATACATACAGACCAAATCGTAGGAACAACACAAATTGTCCTAATTATGGGTCTGGGTGTAGTTTTCTTGTTCTTCTTCAGTCGCTAAGTCCTGTTCAGCTCTTTGCGACCCCATGGACAGCAGCACGCCAGGCTTCCCAGTCCTTCACCATCACCCAGAGTTTGCTCAAACTCATGTCCATCGAGTCGGTGATGCCATCCAACCATCTCATCCTCTGTCGTCCCCTTCTCCTCCTGCCTTCAATCTTTCCCAGCATCAGGGTCTTTTCCAAGGAGTCAGTTCTTCCCATCAGGTGGCCAAAGTATTGGAGCTTCAGCTCCAGCATCAATTCTTCAGGACTGATTTCCATTAGGATGGACTGGATTGATCTCCTTGCAGTCCAAGGGACTCTCAAGAGTCTTCTCCAGCACCACGATTTGAACATGCTGCTGCTGCTGCTGAGTCTCGTCAGTCTTGGCCAACTCTGTGTGACCCCATAGACGGCAGCCCACCAGGCTCTCCCGTCCCTGGGATTGTCCAGGCAAGAACGCCGGACTGGGTTGCCATTTCCTTCTCCAATGCATGAAAGTGAAAAGTGAAAGTGAAGTTGCTCAGTCGTGTCCGACTCTTCTCGACCCATGGACTGCAGCCCACCAGGCTCCTCTGTCCATGGGATTTTCCAGGCAAGAGTACTGGAGTGGGGTGCCATTGCCTTCTCTGCAATTTGAACATATTATATTCCAAATATGAAATATGAAAACTTTCTTCATATTTTATTTTTTAAATTGAAGTGTATTGATTTAGAATGTTGTATTTCTGCTGTACATCTGTCATTCAGTTATACATGTGCCACGTATGTATAACATATAATATGTATAGGCATAAGTTGTATATTTTATATATGTTACGTGTGTTCAGTCACCTCAGTCATGTTTGATTTTTTGTGACCCCATGGACCGCAGCCTGCGAAGCTCCTCTGTTCATGGGATTCTCCAGGCAAGAATACTGGAGTGGGTTGCCATTTCCTGCTCCAGGGGATGTTCCCAACCCAGGGATGAAACCGGAGTCTCTTATGTCTCCTGCATTGGCGGGCAGGTTCTTTACCACTAGCACCAAGTAGGAAGCCTCTAGTTCACCTGAAGGAGTGGCAGAGATGGCAGATGACTGCTTCTTCCATCTTACCCTCCCCCCTGCCCCCTGGTCATCAGCCATCACTTTGGGGAGGGCAGGGCTGGGAGACAGCATTCGTTTGGTCGAAAGCATTGTGTAGCGTTTTGGGAGCCCTCATTCACGTTTGGAGGCCAGGAATCACTCATGGCTGTGAGCTTTCTTGCTCACCAATACAGCAAGAAATAGTTTCATTTCATGGACTTCCCCGGTGACTCAGTTGGGGAAGAATCTGCCTGCAATGCAGGAGATCCGGGTTTGATCCCTGGGTCAGGAAGATCCCCTGGAGAAGAGAGAATGGCAACCCGCTCCAGCCTTCTTGCAGGGAGAATCCCATGGACTGAGGAGCCTGGTGGGCTACAGTCCACAGGGTCTGCAAGAGTTGGACACGAATGAGCAACTGACTCTTCATTTTCATTTAACCACCAAACCTCTGAGGGAATTACTGTGGTGGTCTGTGGCATTGGCCTGAATCATGCATGAAGGGAGAATTCTAGCCACAGATGCCTTCCTCCAAGGTCTGGGGACTGTTTCTACTTAGTCATATCTTCCTCACATCCTTTAGGAGTTTTCAAGTTTCCTCTTTGTACCCATTAAATACTGATGACCAGTGACAACAATCTTTCTCAGATAAGGATTAATAAATGTTCTTGATGTCCCTCCTGGAAGTTAAGATAAACTACAGAACCACAGTTTCTGAAAAAGACCTGAAGATAACTCTAATCCATCACTATTTAAAAAAATATATAAAAAAGCAGGTTTCCAAGCGTTTTCCATCTGTATCTCCTGTGAAATCTTGTGTATTCCAAAACCTGTGTCCTCAGAATCAGATAATCTGCACAATAGAAAATTTACTGTAAAGGTTTTTCTAATCCAGATAAAACTTTTTGGATGTTTTCCTGCTTTTTGGGTGGGTGAGTCTTCTTGTTATACAATGAAGATCAGAGTCTGTTAGAAAATGTGGATGACTATAATACTTCATGAGCTTCCCTGGTGGCTCAGACAGTAAAGAATGTGCCTGCAGTGTGGGAGACCTGGGTTCAATCCCTGGGTTGGGAAGATCTCCCAGAGAAGGCAATGGGAACCCATGCCAGTATTCTTGCCTGGAGAATCCCACGGACAGAGGAGCCAGATGGGCTGCAGTCCTTGCCAAGTTGCTTCAGTCGTATCCGACTCTTTGTGACCCCATGGACCAGGCTCCTCTGTCCATGGGATTCTCGAGGCAAGACTACTGGACGGGGTTGCCATTGCCTCCTCTAGGGGATCTTTCCAAGGCAGGGATCGAACCCAGGTCACTGCAGGCAGATTCTTTACCATTTGAGCCATCGGGGAAGCTCACTCAGTCTCAGGGCTGCAGTTCATGGGGCTGCCAAGTGTCAGACAAGACTGAGCAACTTAGCATGCAGGCCATCCTGAGAGAAGTGTCCAGCTGCACTCCCAGACCACCCGTTGTCTCTCTCCTCTCTTCAACACTGCCTACACCTGTTATGGTGTTGAATTGACACCTCATCCTTGCTAGAGGTGGCTGTCATTCCTTCTTGATTACAAAGCTCAGTAACTCCCTGTCCCTGATCACAACCTCAAGCTCATCACAAAGGTGGTTATGACTGTATAATGCCTTGCTTAAAAGGCTTCCCCCCTACCCCCTCTCTTTTTGCTGTGGTTGCTGAATTTTTATGAACCGTGTACATGAAAGCTGCTTTGTTTTCAAGGTGTGATGAGACCCGCCCAGGATATTTATAGCAACAGGTAGGTCCGTGATCACTCCCCTGGACCGGAGAGCAAGGGTCAGATCCAACCCACAACCCAGACTTTAATCCTCAAAGTGTCTCTGTTAACAGTTTTCCTCCTGGGATATCACTGCTGCAGGGAGAAAGCCAACTCTGACTCCAGGTTGGAAACCTGTTTGTCTAACTTGCTTTAATTATTATAATCATACTCAGGAGCTTGCCTGGAGGACCCTGCCCCTCTGCTGGACTGGAAAGTAAAGTGCTTTTGTTCAGCTCAGCAAGACATGGTTTGTCTCTGCCCACCTGTGAATACGTGAGATTCAGTTCAGGTCAGTTCAGTCACTCAGTCCTGTCTGACTCTTTGTGACCCCATGAACTGCAGCACGCCAAGGCCTCCCTGTCCATCACCAACTCCCGGAGTTCACTCAAACTCATGTCCATTGAGTCAGTGATGGCATCCAACCATTGCATCCTCTGTCATCTCCTTCTCCTCCCGCCTTCAGTCTTTCCCAGCATCAGGGTCTTTTCCAAGGAGTCAGTTGTTCACATCAGGTGGCCAAAGGATTGGAGTTTCAGCTTCAGCATCAGTCCTTCCAGTGAATATTCAGGACTGATTTCCTTTAGGATGGACTGGTTGGATCTCCTCGCAGTCCCGGGGACTCTCTCAATAGATGAGATGAACACACCCCTCCCTTGGAGATGTTTTTGCAAGACTGAAGACCCTTTCTCTTGACTTCCCCAGTGCCTCTCCCTCCACGCTGCCTTCTGACTTTAGCTCCTGATTGCTTCTTTCTCTCGGATCTATAAAAGAACCTGGCATCCAGACCCCAATAAGATGCTTATTTGGAGGCGCTAGCCTGCCCTCCTCTCGATCTCCCGGCTCCCGGATTTAAAGTCGCTTCTTGCCTCAACACCTCCTCGCTCGGATTCACTGACTTGTCCTGCCGTTGAGCTGGAGAAGGAGATGGCAACCCACTCCAGTATTCTTGCCTGGAGAATCCCAGGGACAGAGGAACCTGGCGGGCTGCCTTCTATGGGGTCGAATAGAGTCCGACACGACTGAAGCGACTTGGCAGCAGCAGCCGTTAAGCAGAGAAAGCTTGGACTCAGAAGGGGAAGGCGTGCCTTTCCCTGGGTGTAAAACCCCAGCCTTGACCACCGACCTTCATCAGCCAGTCAGACCCCCAGGCGATCCCTCTGCGGGACAGAACCTGGCGGGTGGTCTGAGCTCCGGGGCACCGGCCTTTGTCTAAACCAGCCGCGGGGGCGAGCAGCCCTTCCCCTCGCCCCGCCCGCTCCCGGAGCGCATTCTTTGCATTCCAGCCCACGGACTGGCAACCTGACCAGAGCAGGCGTCACGCCCGGAGGTAAAAGCCACCCACAAAAGGAACAACGGGGCTGAGGTGAGGCCGGCAGAAAAGCCACACCCAGAGTCGGTTCTGATTTCCTGCCTCGCGCTCCCAGCGGGCCCACGCCTCCTTTCTGAAGTTCTTGCCGCTGCGATGGGCGGTCCCCATCCCGACCCCTGCGATAGGCGGTCCCCACCCCAACCCCCAGGACGCAGGGGCAGGACACTCCCTTCCTAGGACGGAAGGGCTGGAACTGCGCCAAACTATACACTGGCACGGTGCTCAGATTGTGGGCCGCGGATTTGCGGCCGGCTGAGCCGGGTTGGCGGAGGCCTGGGGGTGAGGGTGCGGCGGGGACGGCT
>NW_011488558.1:19482-22000 GCF_000754665.1 Bison bison bison
GAGGCGTTTCTAGTTGGGCCAGCCGAGCTGCAGCTGGAGAAGACTCCTCAGAGTCCCTTGGACTGCAAGGAGATCCAACCAGTCCATCCTAAAGGAAATCAGTCCTGGATGTTCATTGGAAGGACTGATGCTGAAGCTGAAACTCCAATCCTTTGGCCACCTGACACGAAGAGCTGACTTATCGGAAAAGACCCTGATGCTGGGAGAGATTGAAGGTGGGAGGAGAAGGGGACGGCAGAGGGCGAAGTGAGGTGGTTAGATAGTATCACTGACTCAATGGACTTGAGTTTGAGTAAACTCCAGGAGTTGGTGATGGACAGGGAGGCCTGGTGTGCTGCACTCCACGGGATTGCAGAGTTGGACAGGACTGAGCGACTGAATAACAACCAGAGAAACTGGCTGGCTGGTACAAGTGGTATAGCTATAATCACAGATGGCCTGAGACAGACTTCCACTAGGGAAAAAGAAAAGAGAACAAAAACTATCCTTGTGTGTCTGAAATTTTAATGTATCTGATCATCTTGCATGTCTTTCCCCAAATCATCTCAGGTGTGTTTAAACCAGCAGCCCATCAGCTCCCACGCACTGCTCTTGCTTGTTCTATTATCTGCCTCTTAGTATTTTTAAAAATAGTTCTTTTGAAATAATTAAAGATTTATCAGGGATTTCCCTGGTGGTCCAGTGGTTAAGACGCTGTGCTCCCAATGCGGGGGACCAGAGTTTGACCCCTGGTCAGGAAACTAGATCCCATATGCTGCAACAAGGACCTGGAGCAGCCTAATAAATTAAAAAAAAACAAAGATTTATCTGAAGCTGCCAAGAAACCCTCAAGAGAGGTCCCTGTGCAGCTCCGCGCTTCCCCCACTGTGCACATCTTTATAACATCACTTTTGTCTGGCAAGGCTGGGCTGAACTCACCCCAGCCCCGCTGATTACTCGCTGGATCTGTCTACTGCCTGTTGTGGACTAATGGGCATGGCGTAGTCAGCTGAGCACTCAGTCAACTCCAGTTTTATTTTTTAGTGTAAAGTGATAGTCGCTCAGTCGTGTCCAACTCTTTGCGAACCTGTGGACTGTAGCCCACTAGGCTTCTGTGTCCATGGACTTCTCCAGGCAAGAATACTGGAGTGGGTTGCTATTCCCTTCTCCAGGGGATCTTTTCCATGCAGGAATCACACCCATTGTCTCCTGCCTTGCAGACAGATTCTTTACCAACTGAGCTATAAGGGAACGCCAAGGGAGCCACCAGGAAAGCTCTTCAAAAAAGTTATTTTTTTTAAACTTTGAACCACACCCTCAGACTCCTGGGCCGGTGACACCTCTCACGCCCACGAGTCTCCCAGAGGAGCTTGGCAGGGACTCCACCCTTGGGGTCCCCCGGGATGTGGAGGCCAAGTACACACCTCCCACTATGAACACCTGCTCTCGCTTGCTCCTTGGAAAAAAAGCAATGACAAAACAGACTTGTAGACAAAAGCAGAGACATTACTTTGTCTGGAAAGGTCCGTACAGTCAAAGCTATGGTGTTTCCAATAGTCATGTACAGATGTGAGAGCTGGACGATAAAAAAGGGCTGAGCACCAAACAATTCATGCTTTGGAGTTGTGGTGCTGGAGAAGACTCCTGAGAGTCCCTTGGACTGCAAGGACATACAACCAGTCCATCCTAAGGGAAATCAGTCCTGAATATACATTGGAAGGACTGATGCTGAAGCTGAAACTCCAATGCTTTGGCCACCTGATGTGAAGAACTGAATCACTGGAAAAGACCCTGATGCTGGGAAAGACTGAATGCGGGAGGAGAAGGGGGCGACAGAGGATGAGATGCTTGGATGGCATCACCAACTCGATGGACATGAGTTTGAGCAAACTGCTGGAGTTGGTGAGGCCTGGCTGCAGTCCACGGGGTCGCAAAGAGTCGGACATGACTGAGAGACTAACATAGGTACATGGACGTAAGCGGCCTTTCCACTGCTGTGGAGGGTCGCGTGGGCAGCGGGGGAGGGAGTGGTATCCAGCGTCTGGGCGGGGCGGAGGCGGGGTGTAGAAGAGGCGGGGCTTAGCTGAGGCGAGCAGCGGCGGAGGCGGGGCTTAGCAGAGCGCCGGGGACCGGGCGTGGAGGAAGAGGGGCGAGGCGGAGGCGGGGTTTAGGGGAGACTTGTCGGTGGCGGAGAGTCGTGGAGGCGCAAGGGAGGCGGGGCTTAGCGGAGGCGGGGCCTGTCGGGGCGTGGCGTGGTCGAGGCGGAGCATAGCAGAGCGCAGAGGGGGGGGACATAGCGAGGCAGAGGCGTGGCTTAGCGGAGGCGTGGCAGAGACGGGCCATAGGCGAGCGCAGACAGGGGACAGGGGCTAGCGAAGGCGGGGCTAGCCGAGGTGGGACGGGGCGGAGGCAGGCTACAGACGAACGTAGAATAGGACGGGACGAGGCTAGCGGAGGCGTGGCTAGCAGGGACAGGCCGTAACCGAGCGCAGAGGAGGGCGGTGCTGGAGGGCGTGGCTAGCAGAGGCGTGGCCAGCGG
>NW_011488558.1:22100-22447 GCF_000754665.1 Bison bison bison
CGAGCCGCGCGCGCAGGGTCGGATCGACGTAGTCGGGGGGAGGGTGACGGGGCGTAGCCGTAGGCAGAGGGGTCGTAATTTAGCAGAGGCGTGGCTTAGCGGAGGTGGAGCCAGTGGAGTCGGTGCTAGAGGAGGCGGGCCATAGCCGAGCGTACAGTACGAAGGGGCGGGGCTTATAGGAGGCGTGGCCAGCGGAGGCGTGGCCGTCGGAGACAGGGCTAGCAGAGACCGGCCGAAACCGAGCGCAGAGGGGGCGGGGCTTAGCAGGGCGTTGCCAGGGGAGGTGGGACTAGCGGAGGCGTTGTCACCGGAGGCGGGACCAGCGGAGGCGCGCCATAGGCGAACTT
>NW_011488558.1:22863-23387 GCF_000754665.1 Bison bison bison
GCTCGCCTACCGGCCGGACGACTTCCACATGCGGGCTACCGTGGGTGAGTTCTGTGCGCCGCCGCCGCCCCCGGGGGGAACTCGGGCCGGCACACAAAAGGGTCGCGTGCGCTCGCCCCTCTAGCGCCGCCTCCCCGGGCGCGCCCTTCTGGCGCGGTCCCTCCCCGTCTGCCTACGGGGGGTCCCCGAGCGCCCTTACACTTGGAGAGCTTCTCCCCGCCCCCCCTATCCCCCGGTCCTGGAGAGCCTTCCCTCTCTCCCGATCGTCCAAACTCTCTTTATTTACATCTCTCCCCACCCCCCAGAGCCCCCCACCTCCCAGCAGCCTTGCCGTTGTCTGGACTGCCCCCCTACCTCCCGAGCGCTCCTCTGTTTAGAAGGCCTACGCACCTTGGTCCTTAAGAGCCACTCCACCTGCGGGCACTCTCTCAGGATCTTTCAAAGTCTCTTTATTGCGACTTCCCGCCCGGTACACCCGTCCCCCCAACCTCCCCAGCAACCATTCCTTTCTCTGGACTGTCTCC
>NW_011488558.1:24054-34870 GCF_000754665.1 Bison bison bison
GCCGACTTCGCTTTGGTTAGTCTCCTCTTCCCCTGTCCAGCAGCAGGATGCTCCCGCTTGGACTTTAGAATTCTGGGGTGCCTCCCTGGCGTTCTGGGGGGAAGTTCCTTACATCGCAGTTCTTTTCCTGTGTGCATTTGAACATCTGGGGTGGCCCGTGAAGTTGGGGGGGCATTGGACGGCAGTGGAAGTAGATGACAGCCGTGGTACTTTTCCTGTGTACCTTTGAAACTTGGCATTTCTTTTTTTTTTTTAATGCAACACTAACTTTCCACGTCCACCTTTGTACCTGACCACTCCCACGCAACTGAATAGGTTGCGCCTCGGTCCCCAGACATGTTGGTTTCTGGAGTCCGCCCCCGAGTGGTTAGAATGTCCCAACCCCACAAGGGCGCTTCATTCAGCCCCGGGGGCTCAAGCCAGCCTGTGACTTCTTGACAACTCTTTGTTGCTAAGGGCCTTGTGCCAACCTGTCCCTCTTTTGCCTTTTTTTCATATTGTTGTGGCGTTGTGGAGAGACAAGAATAGTGGAGTGGTTGGCCAGTGAAGGACAGGGGAGCCTGGTGTGCTGCAGTCCATGGGGTCACCCCCAAAGAGTCAGACATGACTTAGCAACTCGACACCCACCACTATTTCCACCCTCTTTTTCAAGGGAGGAAGCACTGAGTTCAGGGTCACGCTTGAGGCTTCATAAGACCAAAGGGCACAGCCAGAGTGGCCTTGAAACTTCCCCTTTTATCTGAAACCTCTTGGCCATGTGTAGTCAGCAGTGAGGAAAGGGTCCCCAGGAAGCCTGGTTTGGGATAGAGTGAATCGATGGCACCCTCCGTCTGTCCTGCCGTTCACCTCCTCTCCCTGTCTGCCCGGTTCTTCTCTTGCTCCTTCCTTCTTCTCTGTCTCCATCTGTCTCTTCCCTTTCCTGTCTCTGTCCCTCCTCAATTTCATCTCTCTCCCGTTTTCACTCTCTGTGTCTCTCACCTTCTCTGTCTTCTCTCTCTCTCTTCCTCTCTCTGGGGCACTCCACTGGGCTGATTTAAGAAGCTGCCCATGTTATTTTTTTTTTTTGCAGGCAGCAGAGGAGGTGAGAAACCCCAGATCAAGGGGCAGCCGTCCCCCCACCCCCGCCGCCCCCTCTAGCTAAAACACACACCAGCAATGGAAAGTTAGTGGAGGCCCCGCCGGCCCCTTGGCACACAGCTCTGGCAATTGGATCTGTTTGGGGCACTGAAGCCAGTCTCTCGTGAAAGATGCCAGGGCGTCCGGCGGGGCCCCCCTGGGGGCAGGTGGGTGGACTGCGGGCTGTGACGTAGCCTGGTGTCTGCAGCCCCCTGGGGACACTCTGGGAGCTTGCCTGGTGGGCATGGGGAGCCCCGGTGAGTCATCTGGTCCTTAAAAATAGAGCGCCACCGCTTCTGGGGACGGAGTGGGGCCAGGTAGGGTAAGACGAGCTCTCTTTGCCTTTCTTAATGAAGAAGATGCTTATGCTTCAAGGATAACTTCCTGTGGGCTCCAAGGGTATGAAGGGAGAGCCAGGTCATCCATATTCAGGATGTTGGACTAGCTCAGGTGTGGAACCAGGGTGTGTGTGTGTGTGTGTGTCGCTTTGGAGCTTTGCTGACTTTTTTTTTTAATTTATTTTTTTACTGAAGGATAATTGCTTGACAGAATTTTGTTGTTTTCTGTCAAACCTCAACTTGAATCAGCCATTATTGGTATATTGCTGACTTTTTGTTTCAAAATCACCTTTTGCCAAGACCTTTTTCTTTAATGTTAAAAAAGATTCGTGTGAGAGAATCTTTTTTTTTTTTTTTTGAGAATCTTAACATTAAAGAAAAGTCAGGCAGACGCACTGCCTGAGATGCTAAGAAAGTCAGAATGAGCTTGAAAAAGTCCTAAATCCTCCGGAGGTGTCACAGTTTCCAGTAACTTGATATCATACGGTGTCTGGGACAAAAGTGAGAGGCTGCCTGCTGTTAGAATGCAGTCCAGACTAGCCTGCTGTCTCTTCATCCCAAGTTTCCACTTAGGGAAAGTACAGTTTCCCTTTTCAGTGGTCACGGACCCATGCCTCACCAGCCCCCATCACAAACTGGCTCCCCTGGTGTCTATGAACTGTCTGTGTGCACTCTTCCAGCTGAGGAAGGCCTTTCTGCATGCCATGAAAGGAACCCACACACAAAACACAAACTAACCGCTCCCACAAGCCTCTCAGCCTTTATCATGGGCCCCACCCCCTCGGAAACTTCCAGAATGAGTCAGGGTGGCCGGACCTGTTCCCCAGCCTGAATGTGTCGCTCGCTGTGTTGTGTCCGACTCTCTGCAACCTCGTGGACTGTAGCCCACCAGGCTCCTCTGTTCAGGGGGATTCTCCAGGCAAGGATACTGCAGTGAGTTGCCACTGCCTTCTTCAGGGGGATCTTCCCGACCCAGGGGTTGAACCCGGGTCTCCTGCATTGGCAGGCACATTCGTTACCAACTAAGCCACCACCCTGAAGGGTGTATTAGCGCCCAGGCTTCGCATAGGGAGGCATTTTCAACTGGTCTCGTGTCCACTCCAGTGGGTCAGCTCTTCTGTTTTCTTACCAACACACTTTTTTTTTTCCATCTTTTCGTTTCGCCTGTGGGCTGAGCCCCGGGGGAGTGACCTGTGGGACTGAATTTCTGACTCACCATCCCCCAAGGATGGTTGTGCTGACGTTTGATCTCTCAGCGCAGGTGGAACATGGCAGGTGGGCACAGGTGTGCTTCATCCTGATTTAGCACAAAAATAAAAAGGGGGGCCAGGGCTTCTCAGATGGTGGGACACCCTCCTTGACCCCCCCAGCCTCCCCAGTGTTGGGCGGAGGGACCGTGACCTCAGAAGCCAGCTGGCAGCAGACGGCCCAGTTCTTGGGGAGTCCACAACATCTTGGAGAGCTTGACTAAGGAGGACAGTCAGTGATCAGATGCTCTTGTTCTGTGCTCCTGGATAAACCCTCTCTGGGAAACTGTCCAGAATTGTTGACGAGTTCTCCATGAATTCAAACAGCTTGGAAGAAAGCTCAGCTTGTATTGGTGAAAAATCTCACGAAGGGCATTTTTCTTTATTTATTTTAAAAATGTTTATTTGGCGGTACCAGGTTTTAGCTGTGGCTCGTGGGATCTAGTCCCCCGACCAAGGAGTGAACCTGGGCCCCCTGCATTGGGAGTGTGGTGTCTTATGCACTGGACCCCCACGGAAGTCCATGAAGGGCATTTTTTAAAGGGCTTGGAGTGGTGGGGGTGGGGTACCATCTTGGCTAAACTGATTTCCTGGATTGGGAAACTCAGGCTCAGGTACAGCAGGAATGGTTTGCAGCCACGCTTGATTTCTTGCCATGAGCACAAACAGTGGTTCTATTAAAAAGAAGTGTTTTGGAATAATAGCAGATGCTCAGGGGATTCCCAAAACCCACAGCTAGGCTCGTGTATCAATCACAAAGCTTTGCCTCCTGTGATGTCTTCTTTAGCTATCATACGATATTAAAACCAGGATGTTGGCTGTACATACGGCTATATTTAAAGTAGATAAGCAACAAGGACCTGCTGTCCAGCACAGGGAACTCTCTGCTCAATGTCATGTGGCAGCCTGGATGGGAGGGGAGTTTGGGGGAGAATGGATGCTTGTATATGTATGCCTGAGTCCCTTTGCTGTCTATGTTGTTGATCAGCTATATTCCAGTATAAAATATAAAGCTTTTTATCTTTTATTTTTTTTAGAAAATGAACCAGGATGTTGGAATGGGTTCCATATTGTGTTGAGAGAGCATAGCCCCGATCACTGTGCCCACTTTTCATGGAAGCTCTTTTGAGTGTGTGAGGAGGGTGTGTGTGTGTGCGTGTGTGTGTGTGTAGTTCTCTGCAGTTTTATCCTGTGCGTCCGTCTGGGCAGCCCCCTCCCATGTCTGAGATCGAGATCAAGGCACAGAACTCATTCCCTGACCACGGGAGTGTGCTCACACCTGACTTTTTTTTTATTTTTTTCGTTTTGGCGTAGCATCACACTGTCAGAAAGCTGTGTGTTCTTACGATCTGGGAGTCCTTCCGTAGTGAATAATTAAACCCGTACTCTTCTCTCTTACGATTGTTTTCCTCTCAACTGCTACGCCTCTTGGTTCCCCAGAATCGACCGTACTTTCTCCCTCCCACATGGACGAGCTCCTGCTCCCAAACCACAACACAAACATAACCTCCGTGGCCGGTGGAATCCTGCCGGGCGAGATCTCCCATGCTGGTGAATGACTCCTTGTCCGGGAGGTGTTGACAGGAGCTGCCATTAGGAGGGATTGTGGTTTCTTGTCCCACGATAATGTTCGTGTGCCCCTTTTAATCTTAACTCGCCTTGCGTGGGTGCGGATGATAGTTTCATCCTGAGAGCATCACGGCAACTTCGCAAGCTAGGTAACAGACCAGAAACAAAATATTGCTTCTTACAGAAGTCCTGCAGGCTCTTTGTCCTCATTAAAAAAAAAAAGTTGATTTATTAATTTTTTTTTACCCTTTGGCCATGCTGTGTGGCTTGTGGGATCTTAGTTCCCTGACCAGGGATCGAACCTGTACCCCCTGTGTCGGAAGCATGACATCTTGACCCCTAGACCACCAGGGAAGTCTCCGTTTCTTCTCATTTTTTTTAAAGACTGCAGTGACATTGATGTGACATAAAAGGAACTGTTTTCAAGAGAACTGTCCACTGGCCTTTTGCATATTCAGAGTTGCGTGGCCCTCGCCTCTGTGAGGTTGCAGAACATTTTTGTCCCCCGCAAAGGAGACTCTCTCCCAGTCATCCCCGCCCTGCACCCCAGCCATTTCTTGCTCTTCCAGCCGCTTAGAACCCCCTGTCTGCTGTCTGTCTCCATGGTTTTGCCTGTTCCGTGTTGTCATCTTCACACAGACTCTGTTTCGTCAGGTTCCATCTCTGTGGGGCGGGGCCTTTGTAAACTTTTCATCTCCAAGGGTTGTAGCTCAGCAGATAAAGAAGCCACCTGCCGATGCAGGAGACCCGGGTTCGACCCCTGGGTCGGGAAGATTCCCCTGGAGAAGGAGATGACAACCCACGCCAGTATTCCTGCCTGGAGAATCCCATGGACGGAGGAGCCCAGTGGGCTACGGTCCATGGGATTGCCAAGAGTCAGACATGACTGAGCGACTGACACTTTGCTTCAAGAGAAGCTTGGGAGGTGCAGAGGCGATGGTTCCCTGTTTGGGAGAAAGAAAAGGAAAACTAGCCTGAGGAAACAAAAATACCGGAGTGGGAGGACCATCCAGGAGTAGAAATGTGCAACGAAAAACAGTTGCATTCTCGTTCTCACTCGGGGAAAGAGGGGGACAGGAATGAATTAACAACCCACAGGTATGTCCACACAAAGCCTGTGCTCCTGGGTAGGCTAGACCGTCGGCCACGGACACACACACAAATCATGTCCCCTCACAGTGGGACCTTACTTTGAAACAGGGTCTCTGCAGACGTGGTGGAATGAAGGGTCTGAGATGAGGTCCTCCTGGATGGGGGTGGCCCTAAACCCCAGTGACAGGATCCTTATAAGACACACAAGAGGAGAGACACGGACGCAGAGGAGAAGCCACATGGAGACGGAGGTAGAGACGGGAGGGAAGCGGCCACCAGCCCAGGGATGGACACTCGGAGCCCCCAGAAGCTGGAAGAGGCGGGGAGGACCCTCCCCTGCAGCCTCTGCAGGGAACTCAGCCCTGGGACCCCTTGACCTCAGACGTCTGGTCCCCAGGGCTGGGGCCGGGTGGATGTGTGTGGTTGCTAAGCCCCCACGTTGTAGGAGCTCCAGGAAGCTCATACAACTACCAGAAAGGACTGCAGAGTAGCTTTCTACGTGACTTTGGAGCTCGGTCCGTGAAAAATGGGTTAGGCTAAATCCTTGGAGGTCGAGGACCCCCGGTTCCATGTCAGACGAGTGTTTTCCAAGGTTATTCTTATCCCACGCAGAAGGTGTCTGAAGCCAGAAAGCCACGTGTTCATTTCAGAGGACTGTGTGTGCATGCTCAGTCACTTAGTCATGTCCGACTCTTTGGGACCCCGTGGACTGTAGCCCGCCAGGTGACCTCTTTGCATGGCCAGAACACTGGAGTGGGTTGCTGTTTCCTTCTCCAGGGGGATCTTCCCGACCCAGGGATGGAACCCGCGTCCCGGACGTCTCCTGCATGGGCAGGTGGATTCTTTACTACTAGTGCCACCTGGGGAAGCCCCTTCAGAGGATGAGGCGTCCCTCATTCACTGTTTGGCAGAGCTCCATGGGGCAGAGTCTCCACCAGCTTCCTGTGTGGTCAGGCCCACGGGTACCATCTTGAATCCGTGCCGACCTTGGTGTCTTGGTGGGGCATGGGCCCACCAGGAACACCATCCATGGGGTATCTTATCAGCAACACAGATCAGCTTCTCACGGTTCTGGGGGCTGGGAGTTCAAAGTCAGGGTGGTTGGATTTTGCTCTGAGATGTCTCCTGGGTTGGCTTCCAGCGGCGTCCTCAAGGGTGCTGGGTAGCAGGAAGCTCTTCTAAGGATGGTAATCCCATCCTCGTGAATTCTTCTCAGCCTCATCCCCTCCCAGAGAGCCACTTCAAGACACCATCACGTGTCCGTGGGTGTGTGGGTGTGTGTGGGTGGTGTTTGGGCTTCCACCTGAGCATCCTGAGCGGACATGCACATTCAGTCCACAAGACCGGGCTTGACGTCTCCCGGCATGTTGACCTACCTTCCCTTGACGTCAAAGGTTGACCTGCCTTTGGGGCTACAGGTGGCTGTCTCCAGCAGCACCTTCACGTTGCCACATCCTAGAATCCTCCCAGGAGAACACCTGTCCCCCTGGGGCTGGGGACAAAGCCTCCTTGACGCCCTCCCGGGTCATCCGGTACATCAGGACACGGTGGGTGATGCTGATGTCAGCCTTGCTCTTGGGATGGGTACCACCGAGGAGGTCGCGTCTGTCTCTAAGGAAAGGGCCAGAAGAGTATGTGGCACAGGCGTGACCATCCCCTCCCTGGGTCACTTGAGCCTTGTAACCACCTTGTCCTTCCTGTTGGGGAGAGAACAGAAAAAAAACAGCCGCATTCACAATTCTCAGGAAACCTTCCTCATTCGCTTTGGGCATCTCGCTGTGGGGCTTTCCTGGTATTTTTCCCCAAGTTTTTTTTTTTTTAGACACCCACATGTCACCACCCTCAGAGCATTCGAAAATGTTTCCCTTTGTCCTCTTTTCGCTGAAACTGCAAGTGCTTTTTCTTGCCGGGAAGAACCACTCAATACCCGGAAAAAGCAAGGTTCACTCTTTGAGAGCTCCGGTCCCAGGGAAGGCCACAGGCATCTCCCTGGATTTTCATGGGAGTCTCTGGGAGGAAAGGGAGGCGACCAGGGCGTTTCGGGGTGTCCTCCCCAGACGCTCAGGATGTGAGCTGATTGGGGTTTGCGATGAGAGCATGTGGCTCCTGGTTTGGCAGACAGCTGTGTTCGTGCTGTGTCTACAGAGAGAAGGAAGTGTCATCTCTGGGGTCTCCTCTTCTGAGGACATGTAGACGGGCCCTCCTGGATTAGGGCTCCACCCTAAGGACATCCTTACTCCTTAGAGATTTCATCTCCGTTTACCATCCCACCAGGATGATGAGTCGTGTCCAACTCTCTTGCAACCCCAGGGACTGTAGCCCACCAGGCTCCTCTGTCCGTGGGATTCTCCAGGCAAGAATCCCAGAGTGGGTTGCCATGCCCTCCTCCAGGGGATCTCCCTGACCCAGAAATGGAACCTGAGTCTCCTGCATTGCAGGCAGATTTTTTTACCATCTGAGCCACCGGGGAAAGCCTTGGGACAATTTAAGACCCGTTGCAGCTAAATAAATAAATACTTAAAAAAAAAAAAGCTCTTCCTTACGACAAATGGGAAACACGATGACCAAAAGATGGGGCTGGAGGTGTGCGTGTGTGCGCAGTGGGGAAGGTATTCATGACCACTTGAGGCTGTCGGGCTGTACTGGAGTGTCCACTAATTGCCACCTCCACCAGGCAGGCCCCTCGCTGGTGCTGGACAAATAGAACCAGTTCTGAATGTTACAGGAGGGCCCCAGCCCCAGGACTGCTCCTGGACAAGACGCAAAACCTTCCCTTTGAGGAGAAGCTTCTGGCTCTGGGATGCGCCTTTAGACACGCAGCTCTGAGCCATGGGTCTTGGAGTGGGGACGTTGGGCAGGCTGCTGCGTGGAATCCCGGAAACCACGCTCGTATCCGTATCAGCCGGGCGGCAGAGACGCGGCTGATGGAGGGGAGGCTTGTTCGCAAGGAGCCTTTAGAGTGTCGCTTGATTGAACATCACGAGTCCATTTACTTCCCTTTTTTTTTTGGTAAGCTTTGTTCAGTCGGGAAGTCCTGTCTGACTCTTTATTACCCCGTGGACTGAAGCACTCCAGGCTTCCCGGTCCTTGACTGTCTCCTCGAGTTTACTTAAACTCATGTCCATCAGCAAACTCAGGCTGTTTTTATTTTTCTGAGGCTACCCTTTGAAGAATAACCAAACCAACACTACAGATACTCTTGTGCTTCTGTGTCAGTGGCTCAGTCGTGTTTCACTCTTTGCGACCTCATGGAGTGTATCCCACCAGGCTCCCCTGTCCATGAGATTCTCCAGGCATTCCCTTCTCCAGGGGATCTTCCCGACCCAAGGATCGAACCCCAGTCTCCTGCCTTTGCAGGCGGATTCTTTATGGTCTGAGCCACAAGGGAGATTAATGAATGCTTGTAAGCTACTCTTAATTGCAGAAATAGCCTTCCCCACATTTCAGGGCTGGGATCTCCGATGCTATGGTGGATTGGGTGGACAGAATGCGGCATCTTTTGCTAAATTCCTGAGGCTGAAGTGCCAACACTTGAGCCACCTGATGTGAAGAGCTGACTCATTGGAAAAGACCCTGATGCTGAGAAAAATTGAAGGCTGGAGGAGAAGGGGAAGACAGAGGATGAGATGGTTGGATGGCATCACTGACTCGATGGACATGAGTTTGAGTAAGCTGCGGGAGTTGGTGATGGACAGGGAGGCCTGGCGTGCTGCAGTCCGTGGGGTCGCAGAGTCCGACACGACTTGAGTGAGTGAACTGAACTGAGGAGACATTTCTAAGTATGAGGTGAGGAATGATCAGCAGGTACACTATGCTTGACTTTATCTTACAATCTGTAAACAATACATTAGAATACGTGAGTCGACACCCCTTTTCTGAAGGAATACCCAAGAGAGAAGTAGCAATAAAGTCATAATTGTGAGTCATCCATCAGATGAAATAATTCAGTTCAAGCGTGTCTCTTTCCAAGAGCCGGGGACTGGGCATGTGGTCAGGAAGGAAATACAGTGTGCTTTTTAACCTTGTATGAGAAATGGGGTTCAGTTCCGTGTTGCTGAATGTAGTTGGGTTTCTGCTGGTCTCTGAATTCTCTCCTTATGGTTCATGTGGACACTTGCTTGATGAAGCAGCTCATCGAAGGGGAGGAGTTTGGAGGGAAGCCTCCCTGGGGTTCCTGTGAAAAGGCGGACGATGACTTGAACGGATGGCTTCACCCTGCTGGTTCCTTCTCTGGGGAGCCTCTTCGCGGAACAAAGGAGCCAGCGCATCTGAGGCTGGGTGTGGCCAGCGGGGCTCCGGCTGCAGAGAAAGCCGGCCTTTGTAGTGGTGAGGGCGCCCGGAGTCTGAGTGTGGAGGGACAGATGGAAGCAGGGCTCTGTGTTCCTGAGCGGTGTGTGTGTGTGTGTGTGTGTGTGCGCGCGCGCGTGCGCATGCTTAGCCCTGAGACTTGCAGGAAGCAGGGAAGAGGTGGACAGGGAACTGGCTTATGTTTGGGAGCAATTCCTTCCCCCGCCTCAAAAAAATAAAATTATTTAGTTCAGGTTGAAAACTCAAGCTTGGAGTCTAAAGTAAACTAAAGTGTTACTCGCTTAGTCGTGTCCAACTCTGTGCAGCCCCATGGACTGCAGCACGCCAGGCCTCCGTGTCCTTCACCAACTCCTGCAGCTTGCTTAAACTCATGTGCATCGAGTCGGTGATGCTATCCAGCCATCTCATCCTCTGTCGTCCCCTTCTCCTCCTGCCCTCAATCTTTCCCAGCATCAGGGTGTTTTGCAGTGAGTCAGCTCTTTGCCTCAGGACCTATTGTATAACACAGGGAACTCTGCTCAATACTCTGTAATAACCTTATGGTTGCCAGGGGGAAGGATGGGGGAAGGGATAGTTAGGGAGTTTGGGATGGACATGGACACACTGCTATATTTAACGTGGAGAACCAGCAAGGACCTTCTGGACACCTCAGGGAACTCTGCTCAATACTCTGTAATAACCTTATGGTTCCCGGGGGGAAGGATGGGGGAAGGGATAGTCGGGGAGTCTGGAATGGACATGGACACACTGCTGTGTTTAACATGGGAAACTACGGTTTCATTTTTTGGAAAGTCTACTTGAGTGACAGTTTCCATTTATCCTTAACACCTTCATAAAAAAAAAAGCAAATTTACCGTTTGTTATTAAAAAAAAAAACGAACCACCAAGGAGTCAGAGGATTACGTGGATGCTTGAATGTAAATAGTTACTGTTGGGATGTGATTTTAGTCACAAAGACGTTCATTTACTTGATCCTCAAAAAGATTAGTTAGCTTTTTTTTTTGGGTAACAGATTTTGGGGTATTTGTTGTGTTGACTCATTGTATTCCTAGTTTTTTTTTTTTTATTAAGGGCTCTTCTTAGTGTTCTCCCAGAAGCCTGTTTCTAAGAGGTGTCCATTTCGGGACAGTTGGCACGGCTTCCTTT
>NW_011488559.1:0-585 GCF_000754665.1 Bison bison bison
ATTAATCCTTTGTCAGTTGTTTCATTTGCTATTATTTTCTCCCATTCTGAGGGTTGTCTTTTCACCTCACTTATAGTTTCCTTTGCTGTGCAAAAGCTTTTAAGTTTAATCAGTTCCCACTTGTTTACTTCTGTTTTTATTTCTGTTACTCTAGGAGCTGGGTCATAGAGGATCTTGCTTTGATTTATGTCATCGAGTGTTCTACCTACATTTTCCTCTTAGTGTTTTATAGTTTCTGGTCTTACATTTAGGTCTTTAATCCACTTTGAGTTTGTCTTTGTGTGTGGTGTTAGGAAGTGTTCTAATTTCATTCTTTTACACATAGCTGTCCAGTTTTCCTAGAACCATTTATTGAAGAAGCTGTCTTTGCCCCATTGTATATTCTTGCCTACTTTGTCAAAAATAAGGTATCCATAGGTGCATGGGTTTATTTCTGGGCTTTCTATTTTGTTCCATTGGTCTATATTTCTGTTTTTGTGCCAGTGCTATACTTTTTTGGTGACTGTAGCTTTGTGGTATAACCTGAAGTCAGGAAGCTTGATTCCTCCAGCTGCATTCTTCTTTCTCAAGACTGCTTTGGCTATT
>NW_011488559.1:2828-3180 GCF_000754665.1 Bison bison bison
AGTCTTTCTCCATAGCTCTGCCTGTTCAGGCACTTAGAGGGCTCCCTTGCCTGGAATCCTTCTCTGTTGGTTGACGTGTCAGGCATATAGAGAGGCCCCCCCTGACTGGAGTCCTACTCTGTAGATCAGTGCCTCAGTCACTTAAAGGAGCACTGTGGGTGGGGTCCTACTCTGCAGTGCAGTGCGTCAGGCGTTTGATGGTCCAGCCTCTCTATTGTTCAGCTGCCAATGCTGGCCTGTGGAGAGAAAGAGGCTATGGTGATGGCTCCACCACTATGTGTGACTCAGCAGTATCACCTTGCTTCCATGCCTGCCTGGCTTTCCTCCACAGGCATTTCCCACCACGATCTCC
>NW_011488559.1:3583-5635 GCF_000754665.1 Bison bison bison
TGTTACTTGTTGCTTCTCCCTTGCTGCTTTTAATATTCTTTCTTTGTGTTTAGCCTTTGTTAGTTTGATTAGTATGTGTCTTGGTATATTTCTCCTTGGATTCATCCTGTATAGGACTCTTTGTGCCTCTTGGACATGATTGACTATTTTCTTTTCCATTTTGGGGAAATTTTCAACTATAATCTCTTCAAAAATTTTCTCATACCCTTTCTTTTTTCTTCTTATTCTGTGACCCCTATTATTCGAATGTTGGTGTGCTTGATATGATCCCAGAGGTCTCTGAGACAGTCCTCAGTTCTTTGCATTCTTTTTACTTTATTCTGCTCTTCAGAAGTTATTTCCACCATTTTATCTTCCAGCTCACTGATTCGTGCTTCTGCTTCAGATATTCTGCTATTGTTTCCTTCTGGAGTAATTTCAGTAATTGTATTGTTTGTCTCTGTATGTTTATTCTTTAATTCTTCTAGGCCTTTTTTGTTGATTCTTGCATTTTCTCCATTTTGTTTTCAAGGTTTTTGATCATCTTTATTCTGATTTCTTTTCCAGGTAATTTTCCTATTTCTTCTTCATTTATTTGGACTTCTGTGTTTCTAGTTTCTTCCTTCATTTGTGCAGTATTTCTCTACCTTTTCAATTTTTTTTAAGTTATTGTGCTTGAGGTCTCCTTTTCCTAGGCTTCAAGGAAAGTTGAATTCTTTCCTTGAAGAAGTTTGAATTCTTTCTTCCTTTTGGCTTCTACCCTCCTAAGGTTGGTTCAGTGGTTTGTGTGAGCTTCATATAGGGTGAGATTTGTGCTGAGTTTTTGTTTGTTTTTCCTCTGATGGGCAAGGCTGAGTGAGGTGGTACTCCTGTCTGCTGATGCTGGTTTTGTATTTTTGTCTGTTGTTTAGATGAGGTGTCCTGCACAGGGTGCTACTGGTGGTCAGGTGATGATGGGTCTTGTATTCAAGTGGTTTCCTTTGTGTGAGCTCTCACTATTTGATAGTCCCTAGGGTTAGTTCTCTGGTAGTCTAGGGTCTTGGAATCAGCGCTTCCACTCTAAAGGCTCAGGGCTTGATCTCTGGTCAGGAATGAAGATTCCACAGGTGGTTTGTTATGGCATTAAAGAAGAGTAAAACAAATATCCAAAAATGAGAAATCAAAGATGCACCCCAGACAAATGGCAGTTACAAAATCAGGCAAATACTAATTAAAATAATGGAATATACACATATACATATACACCCATGAGCAAAGTGAAAACAGTCCAACAAAAATAGAGTGCAGTAGCTTGATGTGGTGAACAAAGGAAATCAAAAATTATATTTACCAGTTAAGAAAAAAAGTAGCTTAAGCACAAACTGGAAAACAAAACTGAAGCAAGGCACCAAATAGGGAATAAAGCAATGAAAACAAGGAAAGAAAGAAAAGAAAGAAAGAATAGATATGCAAAGTTAGAGGTAGGTGAAAAAGATTTATATACATTAAAGATTAACTGCAAGGGGAAAAGAACAGTAGGAAAGGCAAGTGAAGGAATAAATGTAGAAAACATATAATAGGTTTAAAAATTTTTTTAATTAAAATTATAAAAAAAGAAAAGAGAAAAAAATGGAAGAAGAAAGAAAAAAGGGAAAAAGAAAGAAAACTCCACAGAACTGCAAAAGCCCAATGTAGAGGCAGAGGTTTATAGGCAGCAATAGAAAGTGTGACTGAATATGCACATATACATATACACCCATAAGCAAATTCAAAACAATCCAAGAAAAATTAAGTACAATTAGATTAACCTGGTGAATAAAGCAAACCAAAAATTATATCTACCAGAAGAAAACTAATTTAAGCACAACCTGGAAAACATAATTAACACAAGGTGCCAATTGGGGAATAAAGCAATGAAAATAAAACAAATATGTTCAGAGGATAGGAGAGAAAGAAAAGAGAGAATATATATGCAAAGTTAAAAAGAGGTAGATAAAGAAGATTTATATATGTTAAAGATTAACTGCAAGGGGAAAAGAAAAGTAGAAAAAGCAGACAAAGGAATAAATGTAGAAAAAATAGGGTTTTAAAATT
>NW_011488559.1:6607-6783 GCF_000754665.1 Bison bison bison
TAACCAGTATTGGCCAATACACTCCAGTATTCTTGCCTGGAGAACTCCCTCTCTGACAGAGAAGCCTGGCAGGCCACAGTTTACAGGGTTGCAAAGAATCGGACAGGACCAAAGTGACCCTGCACGCATAAGCACAAGACTTTTTTTCTTTTTTTTGCCTGTGGCAGCTCTGCCCC
>NW_011488559.1:7194-8587 GCF_000754665.1 Bison bison bison
TGACTCATTTGAAAAGACCCTGATGTTGGGAAAGATTGAAGGCAGGAGGAGAAGGGGACAACAGAGGATGAGATGGTTAGATAGTATCACTGACTCAGTAGACATGAATCTGGGTAAACTCTGGGAGTTGGTGATGGACAAGGAGGCCTGGCATGCTGTGGTTCAATTCCACAGGGGTCACAAAGAGTTGGACATGACTGAGTGACTTAACTGAACTGAACTGAATATTCTGTTGAGGCTTCCCTGGTGGTTCAGTGGTAAAGAACATGCTTAACAGTGCAGGAGATGTAGGTTTGACCCCTGGGTTGGGAAGATCCTCTGGAGAAGGAAATGGCAACCCACACCATTATTCTTTCCTGGGAAATCCTATGGACAGTGGAGCTTAGTGGGCTACAGTCCACGGAGTCCCAAAAGAGTTGGACATAGCAGCTAAACAACAACACATATTCCATCATATATATATATATATACACCACATCTTCTTTATTCATTTCTCTGTAGATGGACATTTCAGTTGCTTCCATGTCTTGACTATTGTAAATAGTGATGCAATGAACACTGGGGTGGTTTATCATTTCTAATTATGGTTTTCTCTGAATATATGCCTAGTAGTGGAATTGCAGGATCATATGGTAGCTCTATTTCTAGTTTTTTAAGGAATCTCCATATTGTTCTCCATAGTGGCTGTACCAATTTACATTCTATACACTAACAATGAAAGATCGAAAGAGAAATTAAGGAAACAAGTGCATTTACCATCACATCAAAAAGAATAAAATACCCAGGAATAAGCCTACCTAAAGAGGCAAAAGGCATGTACTCTGAAAACTATACAATGCTGATAAGGAGATCGACTATGACACAAACTGATGAAAAGATATACTGTGTTTTTGGATTTGAAGAAAAAATATTGTCAAAATTGCTATACTATCCAAGGCAATCTACAGATTAAATGCAGTCACTATCAAATTATCAATGGCATTTTTCACAGAACTAGATCAAACATTTAAAAAATTTGTATGGAAGCACAGAAGACCCAAAATACCCAAAGTAATCTTGAGGAAAAAAAAATGGAGCTGAAGGAATCAGGGTCCCTGATTTCAGACTATAACACAAAGCCATAATGATTAAAATAAGTATGGTGCTGTCACAAAAAGAGAGATACAGATCAATGAAGAAAGCCCAGGGATAAACCCACATACCTTGATCACCTAATCTATGACAAAGGGAGCAAGAATACACATGGAGAAAAGAGTCTCTTCAATAAGTGGTGCTGGGAAAACTGGACAGTTACATGTAAAATAATGAAATTAGAACATTCTCTAATACCAAACACACAAAAATAAACTCAAAATGTATTAAAGACCTGAAGATAAGACCAGATACTATAAAA
>NW_011488559.1:8687-9735 GCF_000754665.1 Bison bison bison
CCCACCTGCCAATGCAGGAGATACAGGAGATGCGGGTTCGATCCCAAAGTCAGGAAGATCCCCTGGAGAAGGGAATGGCGACCCACTCCAGTATTCTTGCATGGAGAATCCCTTTGACAGATGAGCCTGGCAGGCTATATTTCATGGGGTTCCAGAGTTGGACATGACTGAGCATGCATGTATACAATGATTTACAATGTATACATGATTTACAATGTTGTATTAGTTTCAGGTGTACAGTAAAGTAATTTAGTTATACATATACATGTATATGGGGCTTCCCTGGAGGCTTAGTAGTAAACAATCCCCCTGCCAATTCAGGAGACATGGTTTCGAATCCTGGGTTGGGAAGATCTCCTGGAGAAGGAAATGGCAACCCACTCCAGTATTCTTGCCTAGGAAATGCCATGGACAGAGGAGCCTGGCAGGCTACAGTCCATGGGATCACAAAACAGTTGGACACAACTTAGTGACTAAACAACAACAACAGCACACACAAACACACACATATTCTTTTTCAAAATATATCTATATGTGTGTGTGTATATATATATATATATATATATATATATATATATATTACACAATGTTGAGTAGAGTTCCCTGTGTTATACTGTAGGTCTTTATTGGTTATCTCTTTTATTTTTAGTAGTGTGTATATATTAATCTCAACCTCCTAATTTATCCCTTCCCCTACCTTTCCCCATTGGTAATCATGGGTTTGTTTTCTCTGTCTATGAGTCTATTTATGTTTTGCATATAAGTTCATTTGTATCATTTTCTATATTCCAAATATAAGTGATATCATATGATATTTGTCCATTTTGCTGCAAATGACATTATTTCATTCTTTTTTATGGCTGGGTAAAAAGCAGAAACATAGCTTTGTCAACAAAAGTCCATCTAGTCAAGGCAATGGTTTTTCTAGTAGTCATGTATGGATGTGAAAGTTGGATGAGTATAAACAAAGCTGAGCACAGAAAAATTAATGCTTTTGAACTGTGGTGTTGGAGAAGACTCTTGAGAGTCCCTTGGACTGCAAGGAGAT
>NW_011488559.1:11698-14231 GCF_000754665.1 Bison bison bison
TTCAACCTCAATCTTCGGTTTAATTTTCTCTGTGACATTCAGGGTCCTTTGTCATGAAGAAGAAGAAAAATAGGTAAAGAAGTACTTGTTTGGCTATATACAATACAGTGAAGAAGTTTCTCTGCTTTACTGAAAAAAATACAATTACAGATCCAACCAAGAGCATGATGCCTCTGTCATCTGCGTTGAGCAGGTTGAGCAGAATTCTGAAGTACCTGACAGAATCTGGTGAGGCGTGGGCACACAGGGCTCCACTAGGCAGCAAAAGAGGATAAATGCCAGTCACATTTTTAAAGCCCTTTGTGATGGATTCAATAACTTTAAACACACATTTGATAACTTGGTATGCAAAGCTCTTTGTTAGCTTTTTAAAACTAAAAGCAAAAGTATCAGAAGTAATAGAACTGGGATGAACAAAAAAATGATTTCCCAGGCAGCTGCTGACCATTACAAAGTGGCTTCCCTTATGTTGAAAGCGAAAAGCCACTAGCCTCCAAATTATTTATGACAGTGTAACAGCTGCAATTCTAAGGGTATGGATGCATTTCCTAAAATCCCTTAAGCTTGCTTTCAAATACTGGTTTTATTAGCATCAGTGATTGTCTCTGTTGAGTAGTCCAGCATATAGTGAGCCGTACTATTTATCTCTGGCCAGTGCTCAGAAAATGTTATTTAAGCAATGCAAAGGAAAGCCATTTTGTCTGGGGCGCCCAGCCTCAAACCACTGCTCCTTTGTTAACCTGCTATTTACCTAGTGTGGAAACAGTGCTGCAGATCAGAAACGGAAAGGAAGACGTAAACACCCCTTTCCGTCCCCATTCTCCATTCCCAGACTCTTTGGCACAGAGGAGAAACAAGGGCAGGAGGTGTTAATGACACTGGGGGCAAACTGCACTCTGAATCTTACTCTCAGGGACATGACGGCCAGTCAGTTCAGGCCACTGTGGACCCATGTTTCATTTCCTTCCCTTTTGACTGAAGGAGAGTATTGTTCCAGGCTGGGAGGGGGGCCTCGAGGAAAATGAGTTAGGTTTGAGATCCTAATCAAGTGCTTGCCAAGGTGTGGGCAAGTGATTTTGTTCCTCCACTGGAATTTTCTCTGCAGTCCTGTCCCCTTTTATCCAAATATGTGCCATGTACAGAGACATGCATTTAGTATCCAACAGTACATCAGTAGATCTCAGTTCATCACATCCCCTTTCAGAAGAACCTTCCTCCTTCTCAGTAACAGTAGAAAGTTGTTTTGTTTTCCCACAAGGAGAATAATAGATATCTTCATATGGCAGATTCAGTGTCAAACAGGGAACCCTGGCAGACAGAGCCTGCTGATTTCACAGAAAATAATTTTATTTCTGAAATTCTTATTTAAAGAGAGCATTGATTTTATTTAATGAGGATTCCACCTGCTGTACAAGGAGGAGTGAAGGAGAGGTGCCAGGAAATGAAAGCCTGGTGAGGGAAATTAGAGATGACTAAGTATTCTTTAGAAGCCACATCTAACACTAGGCATAAAAGCTGGTGCTGGAAAGGGGCCAGCCTATGAAAAAGGAGCTAACTGTACTCCTTGCCAACTCCAGTGGGCAGGGCTAGCAGAGGAGAAGCTGAAAAGGGGCAGTTGAGGAGGATAACAGTGAATAGGAGGCTATTAATTCAGAGTCTTTAAGAAGAATTTGTGCTTAAACACTGCAGCTGTTATTTAAGTTAAGGAAACCAAAGGGGAAAGAAAGGAAAGAACCACGAGACTTCTGGAAGAGTTATCAGTTGAGGAACACAGACCTTTCTCTGTCACTTAATCCTTAAGCTTTGTTTGTTCACTGCATAATTCCCTGTGGTTCTTGCTTCTTTATGAAGACATCTGATGAATTAAGCTACACTGATGTGTTATTGAGTATTACATAGTCATTGTGTTTCTTTGCACAGGTAGCGTATTTGTATTTAAAGGGGGGTGCAGACTTGAAGAAATAACTTATCACAAAGGAGTGGTAAACTCAGTTAGCTCAAAGCCACATTTTCCCCCCTCTTATTCTTGTCACATATCCGTTTGCTGTGAGTTCAATAAACTTCCCTCTTCAGGTTTCTATTGGACTGTTCATCACATTCCTTAAATGTGTGAAGTGTGAAATGTAAAATATTATTATAAGAGAGTGTAAAGACATAACAGAGGCAAGGAATAAGACTGAATGGCAGAGATACGTGAGCTTACCAACACCCTAAGTCTAACCAGCCCCATGCTTGGGTGAAGGCATTTCTAGAAGCTGCAAGTTTTATGACTATGCGAGGTCTGCATTGACTATTAGCAGAAGACTCAATATGGAAAGCATTCAGTCTGAGCTAGCCTCTTGCTAGAATTTTCCAGGATCCAATGGATTGTTCTCGAGACTCTCTATGCCTGTAGCACTTTGTCAGGTGACCATGTAACTCATCATCTATACTTTGGGGTACAAGGCAAGGTATAAAAACTACCAAATTCCAGTCTATAGTGAATAGATTTATGTTGATGTGCTTTAAGGTACACCAGCACTGTTCAATAGAA
>NW_011488559.1:17606-18119 GCF_000754665.1 Bison bison bison
AACTAACCAATCTGATCACATGGACAACAGCCTTGTCTAACTCAATGAAACTATAAGCCATGCCATGTAGGGCCACCCAAAATGGACGGGTGATGGTGGAGAGTTCTGACCAAATGTGGTCCACTGGAGAAGGGAATGGCAAACCACTTCAGTATTCTTGCCTTGAGAACCCCATGAACAGTATGAAAAGGCGAAAAGACAGGACACTGAAAGATGAACTCCATAGGTCACTAGGTGCCAAGTATGCTACTGGAGATCAGTAGAGAAATAACTCCAGAAAAAATAAAGAGACAGAGCCAAAGCAAAAACAACACCTGGTTGTGGATGGGACTGGTGATGGAAGTAAAGTCCTATGTGGTAAAGAGAAATATTGCATAGGAACCTGGAATGTTAGGTCCATGAATCAAGGCAAACTGGAAGTGGTCAAACAGGAGATGGCAAGAGTGAACATCGACATTTTAGGAATAAGTGAACTAAAATGGACTGGAATGGGTGAATTTAACTCAGATGCCC
>NW_011488560.1:0-640 GCF_000754665.1 Bison bison bison
CTTTAAGCCAACTTTTTTACTCTCCTCTTTCACTTTCATCAAGAGGCTTTTTAGTTCCTCTTCACTTTCTGCCATAAGGGTGGTGTCATCTGCATATCTGAGGTTATTGATATTTCTCCTGGCAATCTTGATTCCAGCTTATGCTTCTTCCGGCCCAGTGTTTCTCATGATGTACTCTGCATAGAAGTTAAATAAGCAGGGTGACAATATACAGCCTTGACGTACTCCTTAGGGAACTGATGACTGGCTAGCTTGCTCCCTCCTCTTTTGATTCCCCCTCTTCTCCTCCTGGTTACCTCTATCTCCCTCCTCCCTCTTCTCTTCTCCATGTAACTCTGTGAACCTCTCTGGGTGTCCCTCACTGTGGAGAAACTTTTCATTTTTAGCCTAGATGTTTTATCAATGATGCTGTATAGATGGGGAAATCTTGAGGCTACTGTAAAAATAAGACTGAAAACCAGAAGCAGAAGGCTTAAGTCCAAATCCTGAGAACACCAGAGAACTCCTGACTCCAGGGAACATTAATCAACAAGAGCTCATCAAATGCCTCCATATCTACACTGAAGCCAAGCACCACCCAAGGGCCAACAAGTTCCAGAGCAAGACCATAATCACACAAATTATCCAGCAGCATAGGAAC
>NW_011488560.1:740-1068 GCF_000754665.1 Bison bison bison
TTTCCAATGAGTCAACTCTTTGCATGAGGTGGCCAAAGTACTGGAGTTTCAGCTTCAGCATCATTCCCTCCAAAGAAATCCCAAGGCTGATCTCCTTCCGAATGGACTGGTTGGATCTCCTTGCAGTCCAAGGGACTCTCAAGAGTCTTCTCCAACACCACAGTTTGAAAGCATCAATTCATTGGCACTCAGCTTTCTTCATGGACCAACTCTCACACCCGTACATGACCACTGGAAAAACCATAGCCTTGACTAGATGGATCTTTGTTGGCAAAGTAATGTCTTTGCTTTTCAATATGCTATCTAGGTTGGTCATAACTTTCCTTCC
>NW_011488560.1:4516-5781 GCF_000754665.1 Bison bison bison
TTGGCATAGTCAATAAAGCAGAAATAGATGTTTTCCTGGAACTCTCTTGCTTTTTAAATGATCCAGGGGATGTTGGAAATTTGATCTCTGGTTCCTCTGCCTTTTCTAAAACCAGCGTGAGCATCTGGAAGTTCATGGTTCACATATTGCTGAAGCCTGGCTTGGAGAATTTTGAGCATTACTTTACTAGCGTGTGAGATGAGTGCAATTATGTGGTAGTTTGAGCATTATTTGGCATTGCCCTTCTTTGGGATTGGAATGAAAACTGACTTTTTCCAGACCTGTGGCCACTGCTGAGTTTTCCAAATTTTCTGGCATGTTGAGTGCAGCACTTTCACAGCATCATCTTTTAGAATTTGAAATAGCTCAACTGGAATTCCATCACCTCCACTAGTTTTGTTCATAATGATGCTTCCTAAGGCCTACCAGACTTCACATTCCAGAATGTCTGGCTCTAGGTGAGTGTGAGCGATCACACCTTCATGATTATCTGGGTCATGAAGATCTTTTTTGTACAGTTCTTCTGTGTATTCTTGCCACCTGTTCTTAATATCTTCTGCTTCTGTTAGGTCCATACCATTTCTGTCCTTTATTGAGCCCATCTTTGCATGAAATGTTCCCTTGGTATCTCTAATTTTCTTGAAGAGATCTCTAGTCTTTTCTATTCTATTGTTTTCCTCTATTTCGTTGCATTGATCACTTAGGAAGGCTTTCTTATCTCTCCTATTCTTTGAAACTCTGCATTCAAATGGGCATATCTTTCCATTTCTCCCTTGCTTTTCACTTCTCTTCTTTTCAAAGCTATTTGTAAGGCCTCCTCAGCCATTTTGCTGTTTTGCATTTATTTTTCTTGGGGATAGTCTTGCTCCCTGTCTCCTATACAATGTCATGAAGCCCCATCCATAGTTTATCAGGCACTCTATCAGATCTAGTCCCTTAAATCTATTTCTCACTTCCACTGTATAGTCATAAGGGATTTGATTTAGGTCATAACTGAATGGTCTAGTGGTTTTCCCTACTTTATTCAATTTAAGTCAGAATTTGGCAATAAGGAGTTCATGATTTGAGCCACAGTCCTCTCCTGGTCTTGTTCTTGCTGACTGTATAGAACTTCTCCATTTTTGGCTGCAAAGGATATAATCAATCTGATTTTGGTGTTGACCATCTGGTGATGTCCATATGTAGAGTCTTCTCCTGTGTTGTTGGAAGAGGGTGTTTGCTATGACCAGTGCATTCTCTTGGTAAAACTCCTGTTAGCCTTTGCC
>NW_011488561.1:0-467 GCF_000754665.1 Bison bison bison
CGGCATTTTGGACTCTTCTGTTGACCATGATGGCTACTCCATTTCTTCTGAGGGATTCCTGCCTGCAGTAGTAGATATAATGGTCATCTGAATTAAATTCACCCATTCTAGTCCATTTCAGTTCACTGATTCCTAGAATGTCAATGTTCACTCTTGCCATCTCTTGTTTGAGCACTTCCAATTTGCCTTGATTCATGGACCTGACATTCCAGGTTCCTGTGCAATATTGCTCTTTACAGCATTGGACCTTGCTTCTATCACCAGTCACATCCACAGCTAGGTATTCATTTTGCTTTGACTCCATCCCTTCATTCTTTTTGGAGTTATTTCTCCACTGATCTCCAGTAGCATATTGGGCACCTACTGACCTGGGGAGTTCCCCTTTCAGTATTCTATCATTTTGTCTTTTCATACTGTCCATGGGGTTCTCAAGGCAAGAATACTGAAGTGGTTTGCCATTCCCTTCT
>NW_011488561.1:4788-5245 GCF_000754665.1 Bison bison bison
GACATCCATTCAGCAAGTAACTGCTTCCTGGGGCCTGCCTTACCTACAGAGGAACAAAGAATGATACTCATTCATCACCAGAAAATTGTGGTCTGACTTACAACAAAATGATGCAATCACTGTGACTGTAGAGTATGCCCTTGACACTTTGTCCCAGTACTTGTTTCAGTTTTTTCTTGTTTACTCCATAAAGCTTTCCATCTCTTCAGATACCTAGCACCAGTCACCTGTAAACCATCTGTAGGGCAAGTTTGATGTGTAATTTACTGAGAAAACACTGGACTGTCTACTGGAGATCTGAATTCTCCTTCTTCTTCTGACCCCACTGGACATGGCTGCATCCTCTCAGTTCTTTGGGCCCTTCACTGTGTCTGTAAGGTTACAAATTGCAAATCTCAGATGTATTTTATAGGCTAAGAACTGCTGTACACAGGTAAGACTTATTCCCTTTTCCATG
>NW_011488562.1:0-533 GCF_000754665.1 Bison bison bison
GGCATTGAAACATGTATAATATCATATATTAAATGAGTCGCCAGTCCAGGTTCAATGCACGATACTGGATGCTTGGGGCTGGTGCACTAGGACGACCCAGAGGGATGGTATGGGGAGGGAGGAGGGAGGAGCATTCAGGATGGGGAACACATGTATACCTGTGGCGGATTCATTTTGATATATGGCAAAACCAATACAATATTGTAAAGTTAAAAGATAAAATAAAATAAAAAAATTAAAAATTCCCAAAAGCCTAAACAGAGATGATAATAAAAACAACAACCACAGCAACACAGAAAAAAAGAATAAAAAGTCCAGAACTATGGAACAAGTCAAAATATAAGAATATAATAAATATTTTTCTCAGGTCTTAGCTGTCAACATCCTTTTCTCCACTGTGAGCCATAGCCCACCTTCACTTCCCTAGGATGCCCTCCAGTACTGAGGAGGACTGGTCTCTGGACCTGCTGTAGGGACAGTTTCAACTCTAATCTGGTCATACTCCTTCAAGTGCTTGCCTCCAATGTCCACAG
>NW_011488562.1:679-1599 GCF_000754665.1 Bison bison bison
AATAGCAGTCCTTATGTCCTCGCTCTGGAATTTCTATCCAACACCCATGCCTCAGGTCCCATCTGCTGTACATTCTGTTGGGTTTGTATCCCTGTCTGGGATACATGCACTTGCAGCATGGATTGTCTATGTGGTTCTTACTCCATTCAGAGTGTCACAGGTCAGCTGTTTCACTTTCTAACAGCCTCAAATGCTTCCCTTCTGTCCCAAACGATTGACCCAGGTGCAGGGCTGTCACCCCTGGGTAAGGTCCAGTCCTGCTCATTCTTCTCTTTCCTCTTCCTTCCTTTTTCTTATCAAGTCTTGCATAAATCTATATATTCCCTTCCAGTTGTCAGGGACTCCTGCCAGTTATCAGCTGGTGCTCTGCAAGATCTTCTGCATCTGAAGATGTATTCCTGATTTATCCATGGAGAGAGATGTACTCCTCATCCACATACTCCTCTGCCATCTTGTCAGCCTCCACAGTGGGAGACTTTATTACTGCACTATTATCAACAGATCATCTAGACAGAAAACCAATAAGTAAACAAAGGCCTTAATGATACATTTGACCAGAGGGACTTAATCGGTATTTATACATCATACCATCCAAAATCAACAGGACAGTCTTCTCATGTGGACATGGAAAATACTCCAAGATGGACCACATGCTGGGACACAAAGTGAGCCTTAGTAAATTTAAGAAAATTAAAATCATATCAAGCATTTTTTCTGATCACAAAGTTATGAAATTAGAAATAAACTACAATAAAAGAACTGTAGGGAAAAAACACAAATACGTGGAGTCCAAACAATATGATATTAAAAACCAATAGATCTCTAAAGAACTCCAAGAGGGAATACATAGAGACAAGTTAAAATGAAAGCAAAACAATCTAAAACCTATGAAATATAGCAAAAACTGTTCCAATAGACTT
>NW_011488562.1:4691-6006 GCF_000754665.1 Bison bison bison
GTAAATTGGTACAGCCATTATGAAAAATAGTATGGAATTCCTTAAAAAACTAAAAATAGAGCTACCATATGATTTAGCAATCCCACTTTTGGGCATATATCCAGAGAAAACCATAATTTGAAAAGATACATGTACCCCAATGTTCATTGCAGCACTATTTTTCAATAGCCAGGACATGGAAGCAATGTAAATGTTCATCAATAGAGGAATGGATAAAGAAGATGTGGTAGATATATAAAATGCAATATTACTCATCCATTAAAAACACAATGAAGTAATGCCATTTGTAGCTGCACGGATTAACCTAGAGATTATCATACTGAGTGAAGTAAGACAGAAAAAGACAAATATCTTACAATATCACTTATATATGGAATCAAAAAAAGGGGGTACAAATGAACTTATTTACAAAACAGAAGTAAAGTCATAGAGGTAGAAGACAAACTTATGGTTACCAGGGGATACGGGGATAAATTGGAATATTAGGATTGACATACAGACACTACTATATATAAAATAGATAACTAAAATAGATAACTATAAAATAGATCACTGCATAGCACAGGGAACACTATTCAATACTCTGTAATGGACTATATGGGGAATATCTTTTTTTAAAAAAAGAGTGGATATGTGCATAACTGATTCAGTTTGCAGTACACCTGAAACTAACACAACATTGTAAATTAATTATACTCAAATAAAAATTTAGAAAATAAAATTTAGAAGATGTAGTACAAACACATACTGTAATATCACTCAGCCATTAAATAGAATGAAATAATGACATTTGCAGCAACATGGATGGACCTGGAGCTTATCATACTAAGTGAAATAAGCCAGACAGAAAAAGACAAAGATCACATGATATTGCTTATATGCAGAATCTAAGGAACATGATACAAAATTAACTTATTTACAAAACAGGAACAAATTCACAGACTTAGAGAATGAATTTAGGGTTACGGGGGGAAGGTTTGGGGAATAGATTAGGAGTTTGGGATTTAATAGATGCACACTATTTTTTTTTTTTGCCACACTGCATGACTCGTGGGATTTTTAGTTCCAGACCAAGGGTCAAATCCAGGCCCTTGACAGTGAGTTCAGCGTCTAATCACTGGACTGGCACCGAATTCCCCAGATTACTATATTTAAAATCAACAATCAAGAAGGATCTACTATATAACACAGGGAACTCTGCTCAGTATTCTGTAATAACCTAAATGGGGAAAAGAATTTGAAAAAGAATAGATACATAACTGAATCACTTTGCTGTACACATGAAACTAACACAACATTGTTAATCAACTATGCT
>NW_011488562.1:10111-11012 GCF_000754665.1 Bison bison bison
GATTATATTCTTTGCAGCTGAAGATGGAGAAGCTCTATACAGTCAGCAGAAACAACATCAGGAGCTGACTATGGCTCAGATCATGAACTCCTTATTGCAAAATTAAGACATAAATTGAACAAAGTACGGAAAACCACTAGGCCATTCAGTTATGACCTAAATCAAATCCTTTATGATTATACAGAAGAAGTGACAAATAGATTTAAGGGATTAGATCTGATAGACGAGACTGCCAGAAGAACTACTGAAGGAGGTTCATGACTTTCTATATGAGGTGGTGATCAAAACCATCCCCAAGAAAAAGAAATGCAAAAAGGCAAAATGGTTTTCTGAGGAGGCCTTGCAAATAGCCGAGAAAAGAGAAGCAAAAGGCAAAGGAGATAAGGAAAGACATACCCATCTGAATGCAGAGCTCCAAAGAACAGCAAGGAAAGATTAGCCCTCCTAAATGATCAATGCAAAGAAACAGAGGAAAACAATAGAATGGGAAAGACTAGAGATCTCTTAAAGAAAAGAAACATTTCATGCAAAGATGGGTACAATACAGGACAAAAGTGGTATGGACATAACATAAGCAGAAGATATTAAGAGGAGGTGGCAAGAATACACAGAACTATACCAAAAAGATCTTCATGACCCAGATAACCACAATGGTGTGATCACTAACCTAGAGCCAGACATGCTGGAATGCAAAGTCAAAGTTTGTAGGAAGCATCACTACAAATAAAGCTAGTGAAGTGAAGGAATTCCAACTATTTCAAATCCTAACCAAAATATGATGCTGTAAAACTGCTTCACTCAATATGGCAGCGAATTTGGAAAACTCAGCAGTGGCCACAGGACTGGAAAAGGTCAGTTTTTATTCCAATCCCAAAGAAAGGTAATGCCAAAGAACGTTCAA
>NW_011488563.1:0-590 GCF_000754665.1 Bison bison bison
TGGAAAATGTCCGTTTTCATTCCAATCCCAAAGAAAGGCAATGCCAAAGAATGCTCAAACTACCGCACAATTGCACTCTTCTCACACGCTAGTAAAGTAATGCTCAAAATTCTTCAAGCCAGGCTTCAGCAATATGTGAACTGTGAACTTCTGGATGTTCAAGCTTGTATTAGACAAGGCAGAGGAACCAGAGATCAAATTGCCAACATCTGCTGGATCATGGAAAAAGCAAGAGAGTTCCAGAAAAACATCTATTTCTGCTTTATTGACTATGCCAAAGCCGTTGATTGTGTGGATCACAATAACCTGTGGGAAATTTTGAAAAACATGGGAATACCAGACCAACTGACCCGCCTCTTAAAAAACCTGTATGCAGGTCAGGAAGCAACAGTTAGAACTGGACATGGATCAACAGACTGGTTTGAAATAAGAAAAGGAGTGCATCAAGGCTGTATATTGTCACCCTGCTTATTTAATTTCTATGCAGAGTGCATCATGAGAAATGCTGAGCTGGAAGAAGCACAAGCTGGAATCAAGATTGCCAGGAGAAATATCAATAACCTCAGATCTGCAGATGACACCACCCTTAT
>NW_011488563.1:4759-5315 GCF_000754665.1 Bison bison bison
ATGATGACACAGACATGGGAGCCACATGTATTGAGAGTTTTGTGGCGAGCATCTCGAGAAGGGATGCGGAAGACAGCACGGAGAATAAGCATATATGATACAAATATTAGCACAACATCTAAGGTCACTGTTGACAGCAGGACAAAAAATCCATACCAGAAGTTTACTCATATGTCATCACAGGAAAATTTGGCCACGGCGATGTGCTCACAAACAGTGGTTGGAAAAATGTTACTTTTACAAAAAGTTAGCCTTTTCAGTAGAAATATTATTGGGAACATTGTACCGTAAATTCTCAAAAAGATGGTCACACCGATTTTCCCTATCAGTGTATGTGTAAGAATAGTGGTGTATCTCAGTGGGTAGCATATGGCAATGTAGCGGTCAAATGCCATCACCAGCAAGATGCCTGACTCTGAGATGAAGGTGGAATGGATGAAGAAGAGTTGAGTGATGCAGCGATCCAGGGAGATCTCCCTCGCATTGAACCAGAAGATGGCCAAAGCCTGAGGGACTGTGACATGTGGAGAGGACAAGGTCTGCTCCAGACAGCATG
>NW_011488563.1:8621-11895 GCF_000754665.1 Bison bison bison
GAGTAAGTCTTTGGTGGACATCACACCATCCAAAGGGCTTTGTATGTCACAAATCTCTGGGCTCCACTCGCAGAATTTCTCATTTTGTGGTGTGGAGTCCAAAGTTGCCTTTTTCACATATTCCAGGTTGATGTTAATGCTCTGGGTTTGGGATTCACACTTTGACAAGGCTGAATGTGGTTACTGAGACTGCAGTGTGACAATCACTATGCTGATGGAGACACAGAGATATAAAATCTTTGGCTTTCTAAGTGGATGTTTTTCCTGCACCATTTTGAAGGGATGGGACTGTCCCTCCTTACTGTTTCGTGTTTCATTTATAATTTTAAAGTCTATATTCTGATGCTGGGAGGGATTGGGGACAGGAGGAGAAGGGAACGACAGAGGATGAGATGGCTGGATGGCATCACTGACTCGATGGACGTGAGTCTCAGTGAACTCCGGGAGTTGGTGATGGACAGGGAGGCCTGGTGTGCTGTGATTCATGGGGTCGCAAAGAGTCAGACACGACTGAGCGACTGATCTGATCTGATCTCTGATTTGATTCTTTGCTAGGTCAATGGTGCAAAGTAACCAAAGAAATGGAACAAAAAATTGCTATATTTCAGTATAGAGTGGTCAGACAGAGGTCTCCCTGAAGACATGGGAAAGCCAGTGGAGGCTATTCCAATTCTTGGAGAATTATCAGGAATTCAAGAAAGGATGTGTAATGTTGTAACTCCTGCACACACTATCAGGAGGGATGTTTTATAGGAATCACTTTTTACACTGGTGAATCATTTTACTACTTACGGGTAAAACTATCTGTATCCTCTCATGATCAACAGTTACAATTCTAGAGTACCAATTATAGGAAAGAAAGAAAAACAATGCTTGTAGTTTTATGTATAATTAAATTAAGTGTAAGCTTGGACATTTCAATCATGTTTTTCACATGCATGTTCTCAGGTCATTGGAGGGAGCTGGTGACAAGCTTGGGAGTAGTCTAGGTATTCTGCCTAATATCAATAGTAGCCCCACCCACAATTGAACCCAAGGGCTAAGTGGAGATTTCAAAACACACCCATGGGGTAGCCACACTCTTTTGGAAAATTAGATTTTTGGGTGATAATCACCAGATTGTTCTGATGCCTGGATTGAGCCTCTGGTCAGAGCCCACTATTCAAATCCAATTACTCAAGAGTTAACCCAATTATCAATCAAAAGGTCCCCTCCCACCTGGGGTAGGTGACAATCTGTTCTTTGACACTAGATTAGTCTGACCTAGGCTGACTTCTCCCTGGGTTCTGCCCTTAAGAGACTCTAAGCCCACCCATCAGCCTGGAGTTCCAAGTGGCCAACATAATGTTATCCTCCACACTCAGGGTGGCTGTGGTCTGTATGAGCAACATGAACAGGAGCATGGAAGCCCACAGCATCCTCAAGAAGAAAGGATTCAACGTTAGGTCTTTTGGAGTGGGATCCCATGTGACACTGCCAGGACTGGCACCCAACCTCCCTGTGGTATATGATTTCTCCACCACATATGAGCAGATGTGCAAGGACCTTCTCTGCAAAAACAGAATGCACCACAAGAGCAATGGGGTGTTACAGATCTTGGGGAGAAATGAGAGAATCAAATCTGGCCCTGAAAGATTTCAAGAGTGCAGAGATCCCTTCGATGCCATCTTCACCTGTACTGAGAGAGTGTATAAAGTGGTGGTGAAAGATCTGTGTGCTAGAGAACAGAAGACCTGGCAGCCTGTGTATGTGATCAACGTGGAAATAGAGGACACCCTGGAGGCAGCCACACTTGGAGCTCTGATCATCTGTGAGCTCTGCCAGGGTCTCCAGCAGGAGGACGATATGCAAAGCAGTCTGCCTAAGCTTTTCCAGGCAGTGAAGAAGAAAACAGGCAAGAGCTTTCTGCACACTATCTGCTTCTACTGAAGATCTTGGCTGGATTCAGTTCCTTTGTTGGTAAGAACTTGTGCCCAGACTTTTGGGCTAACTGGTATTTTCTATGAGAAGAGTCTTCAAAGCCCTTTTAACTCAAAACCATCTGCATGATTTTTTTCAGGTATACCCCACCCAGGGAAGGAAGTGGAAGAGAACATCATTGCATGGCACAGGAGTTATGGACTACCAGCAGACACCTGAATGCTTTCAATTGGATAGATAATGGTGTGGGTACTTAATCTGGAAGCTCCCATGGCTCTGGAGGGAATTTAACATGAGGACTCCCTTTTCCCCATGGACAAGCCAAGGCTGATCACAGAGTGCCAGACAAGTGATGTGTTGGATATTCCAGCAATACAAAACAAACAAAAAACATTTTCTACTCCATTTATTTATAGTGATAAAATTTTCCTTTTGCTCTTTTGGAGTGGTATACAAATGTGAGTTCTTTTTTTTTTTTTTTAAGTGAGATAGGATTGTATGGAATGTTTGAACTTAGACATATGTTGTTTTTAGGTTGTATGTTCTTTCACTAATGCTGATTTCCTTAGAAACTCAGGATAAATAACTGGTGGCTTTTATTACTAAAATCCTGGCGTGATCTGTTCAATTAAATAGTTCATTAAGTGAAATAAAATGAAATAAAACCTCTAATTTAAAGAAAATGTGTCTTCTCATTTGTGATAGGGGATGGATCTTACTAACTGAGCCCTTTGGTTTCTTATTGTTCAAGCTATATAAATTCCACAGTATATATTACACCACATGTAATACATATATTCCACAAGATATAATGGTCATCTGAGTTAAATTCACCAATTCAGGTCCATTTTAGTTCTTTGATTCCTAAAATGTCGATGTTCATTCTTGCCATCTCTTGTTTGACCACTTCTAATTTATCTTGATTCGTGGACCTAACATTCTAGGTTCCTATGCAACATTGTTCTTTATAGCATCAGACTTTACTTCCATCACCAGTCACATCCACAACCGAGCATTGTTTTTGCTTTGGCTCTGTCTCTTCATCTTTCAGAGAAGGAAATGGCAACCCACTCGTATTCTTGCCTAGAGAATCCTGTGGACAGAGGAGCCTGTTGGGCTGCTGTCCATAGGGTCACACAGAGTCGGACATGACTGAAGAGACTTAGCATGCATGCATGCACTGGAGAAGGAAATGGCAACCCACTCCAGTATTCTTGCCTGGACAATCCCAGGGACAGAGCCTGATGGGCTGCCATCTATGGGGTCACACAGAGTCAGACACGACTGAAGTGACTTAGCAGCAGCAGCAGCTTCATTCTTTCTGGAGTTATTTCTCCACTGATCTCCACTAGCA
>NW_011488563.1:13816-15776 GCF_000754665.1 Bison bison bison
GAGATAAGAAAGCTTTCCTCAGTTATCAATGCAAAGAAATAGAGGAAAACAATAAAATGGGAAAGACTAGAGATTTCTTCAAGAAAACTAAAGATACCAAGGGAACATTTCATGCAAAGATGGGCACAATAAAGGACAGAAATGGTATGAACCTAACAGAAGCAGAAGATATTAAGAAGAATTGGCAATAATACACAGAAGAACTATCCAAAAAAGATCTTCGCAACCCAGATAATGAAAATTAAATAGAAAATGACAAAATTCTAAAACTCCTAAATGACAACAGAAGAGAAAATCCAGACGACGTTGGATTTGGTAGTAACTTTTGTGATAAGACAATATCATAATCACTGCAGAACTGAACATTAAAACAACAATGAGATGCCATTGCACACCTAATGAGATGGAGAAAATCCAAAACGTTGACAGCAGCAAATGCCAGCATGGGTGTATAGTAACAGGAATTCACATTCATTGCTGGTAGGAATTCAAAATGGTACAGCCACTTAGGAAGACAAGCAGTTTCTTACAAAACTAAGCATACTCTTACCATACAGTCCAGCAGTTGCACATCCTGGTATTTACCACATGAACTAAAATCTATATACACAAAAAAAACTGGTTCATGGTCATTTATAGCAGCTTTAGTTATAACTGCCAAAACTTTGAAGCAATCAAGGTGTCCTTCACCGAGTGAATGGAAAATACACTATTAAAAATGAAATAAAAGATATTCAGGTTGGAAAAGGACATTTAAACCACTATTTCAGTTCAGTCACTGAGTCATGTCTGACTCTTTTAGACCCCAGTGACTGCAGCACGCTAGTCCTCCCTGTCCATCACCAACTCCCAGAGTTTACTCAAACTCATGTCCATTGAGTCAGTGATGCCATTCAACCATCTCATCCTCTGTTGTCCCCTTCTCCTCCTGCCTTCAATCTTTCCCAACATTGAGGTCTTTTCAAATGAGTCAGTTCTTCGCATCAGGTGGCCCAAGCATTGGAGTTTCAGCTTCAGCATCAGTCCTTCCAATGAATATTCAGGATTGAGTTCTTTTAGGATGGACTGGTTGGATCTCCTTGCAGTCCAAAGGACTCTCAAGAGTCTTCTCCAACATCACAATTCAAAAGCATCACTTCTTTTGCACTCACTATTAATAAGCCACTATTTGTTAATGGATTATTAACAGATAGAATGATTGAGTATATAGAAAATGCTAACAATCCATACAACACTGAAAAAGATTTAGCAAGGTTTTAGGATAAAAGTTTAAAAAACAAACTATATTTTTAAATACTAGTAGCAAATAGTTTTGGAGAAGGCAATGGCAACCCACTCCAGTACTCTTGCGTGGAAAATCCCATGGACAGAGGAGCCTAGTAGGCTGCAATCCATGGGGTCGCTAAGAGTCAGACACGACTGAGAGACTTCACTTTCACTTTTCACTTTCATGCACTGGAGAAGGAAATGGCAACCCACTCTAGTATTCTTGCCTGGAGAATCCCAGGGATGGGGGAGCCTCGTGGGCTGCCGTCTATGGGGTTGCACAGGGTCTGACACGAATGAAGCAACTCAGCAGCAGCAAATAGTTTAAAGCAAAATTATAAACCATTTCATTTATTATAGCACAAAAGTAAAGATGATTTCCAAAAGAAACTCTACAAGCCAGAAGAAAATGCCACGATATCTTTAAAGTGAGGAAAGGGAAGAACTACAACCAAGAATACTCTACCCGGCAAGACTCGCGTTCAGGTTTGGTGGAGAAATTAAAATCTTTCCAGACAAGCAAAAGTTAAGAGAATTCAGCACCACCCAACCAGCTTTACAACAAGTACTAAAGGAACTTCTCTAGGCAGGAAACACAAGAGAAGGAAAAGACCTACACAAAATAAACCCAAAGCAATTAAGAAAATGGTAGTGGGATTATACATATTGAAGTGAGTGAAGTCGCTCAGTTGGT
>NW_011488563.1:19326-20571 GCF_000754665.1 Bison bison bison
AGTCAATCCTAAAAGAAATCAACCCTGAATATTCTTGAAAGGACTGATGCTGAAGCTGAAGCTCCAATACTTTGGCCAGTTGATCTGAAGAGCTGACTCATTGGCAGACTCTGATGCTGGGGAGGATGGAGGGCAGGAGGAGAAGGGGGTGACAGAGGATGAGATGGTTGGATGGCATCACCGACACAACGGACACGAGTTTAAGCAAACTCTGGGAAATAGTGAAGGATAGGGAAGCCTGCAATGGTGTGGTCCATGGGCCACAAAGAGTTGGACATGACTTAGCAACTGAACAACAACAATCTTAAATTCAAGTCTATTTTAATAACTCTGCATCCCCCCCCACACACATTCATTTACTATTTGACATCATATTTTACATCTTTTTGTTTTATCTGTTCCCTAACAACTTATTTGGATATACAAAATTTTACTCCTTTAGTCTTTTATTTGCCTTGGTTGCACTGGGTCTTTGTTGCTGCTCATGGACTTTCCCTAGTTGTGGAGAGCAGGGGCTACTCTTCATTTTAGTATGAGGGTTTCTCATTGCTGTGGCTTCTCTTGCTATACAGCATGCGCTCTAGGGCATGGTGGCTCCAGCAGTTACTGGCTCACAGGTTTAGTTGCCCTGAAAATGAGGTATTTTCCCAGACCAAGGATCCACTCTATGTCCCTGCATTGGTGGGCAGATTCACAACCACTGGACCAGCAGGGATGTCTCTCCTTTTCTCTTTGTAACCTTCCTGTTAGCTTTTTTAAAAAATATAAATTTATTTATTTTAATTGGAGGCTAATTACTTTACAATATTGTATTGGTTTTGCCATACATCAACATGAATCCACCACGGGAGTACCTGTTAGCTTTATAAATTGTTGATATACTACCTTACCTCTGTACTTGATGTACCATTGAGATTTTTCCTTTTGTAATTTTCACATTTCTAATTGCAATATTTTCTTTTCTACTTAAAGAAGTCCTTTTAACTTTTATTATAAAGCTGTTTTGCTGGAGCTGAACCTCTTTAGTTTTTGCTTGTTTGAAAAATTCTCTATCTCATCTTCAAATCTGAAAATAGCCTTGCCAGGTACAGTATTTTGGTTTTTTCCATTCATTACTTTGAATATTATTATGCCGCACTCTCCTCTGACCTGCAAAGCTTCTGCTGAAGAGTCACCTGATGGTGTCATGGGAGTTCCCTTGTATGTAGCTATCAGTAGTTGTCTTTATCTTGCTGCTTTTAAGAC
>NW_011488564.1:0-425 GCF_000754665.1 Bison bison bison
TCTCTGAGTATTCGTCCTCTATTTCTTAATTCGTTTTCTTTTATCCTCTCTGATTCATTTATTTCTACCATTCTATCTTCTAATTCACTAATCCTATCTTCTGCCTCTGTTAGTCTACTATTTGTTGGCTCCAGAGTGTTTTTAATTTCATTTATTGCATTATTCATTATATATTGACTCTTTTTTATTTCTTCTAGGTCCTTGTTAAACCTTTCTTGCATCTTCTCAATCCTTGTCTCCAGGCTATTTGTGATTCCATTTTAATTTCAAGATTTTGGATCAATTTCACTATCATTATTTGGAATTCTTTATCAGGTAGATTCCCTATCTCTTCCTCTTTTGTTTGGTTTGGTGGGCATTTATCCTGTTCCTTTATCTGCTGGGTATTCCTCTGTCTCTTCATCTTGTTTAAATTGCTGAGTTTG
>NW_011488564.1:4416-5372 GCF_000754665.1 Bison bison bison
AATGTTTTGTCAATTTTATTTATCTTCAAAAAGCCAGTTTTTTGGCTTTGTTGATTTTTGCTATGGTCTCTTTTGTTTCTTTTGCATTTATTTCTGCCCTAATTTTTAAGATTTCTTTCCTTCTACTAACCCTGGGGTTCTTCATTTCTTCCTTTTCTAGTTTATTTAGGTGTAGAGTTAGGTTGGCATTAAGCTTTTGATTGCTGAGGTATGTATTTCAAAGTGGCTCAGTGGTAAAGAATCTGCCTGCCAGTGCAGAAGACATAAAAGATTCCTGGATTGGGAAGATTCCCTGGAGAAGGAAATGGCAACCCACTGCAGTATTCTTGCCTGGGAAATATCATGGACAGAGGAGCCTGGCAGGCTATAGCCCACAGGGTCTCAAAAGAGTGGGACATGACCTAACAACTAAACAATACATTTCAAAGAAATCTGTCTCAAATAAACACACTGCCAGCTATACAACTAGATAAAGAGCCAGGCCACCCCACCCATGAAGCTGCCCTTTTAGAAAGTCCTGGCTGACCTAGGTAACTGATCATTTGAGTGATCCTGCTTTTCCCTCCCCATGCTTTAATTCCCACTCTCTTTTTAAATTAACCTATAAGGAGTGAACTTGCAAAACCCTAGGTACCCCACCCTTAACCCAAATAAATGAAGAACCCCAGGTCTGCTAGTATTTGCTCTTGCTCTCTAGTGTGTGCTCCTGTTTCACATATCCCGACCAAACCTCTCATTATGTGACCCCACAGAATGTGTACTCCCCATAACCTGTGAATAATTAACCTTGTTTTTTCAAAGTTCCCCCGCCTTTTCTAGCTTCTAAGGGCTGCCTACATTCCTTGGTTTGTGACCCTTTTCTGCCACCTTCAAAGCCAGTAATGCTGCATTCTCTCTGACACTGCTTCCTTTTTCACATCTTTTCTCTGACCCTTTCTCCTGCCTCTTGTACTTCA
>NW_011488565.1:0-997 GCF_000754665.1 Bison bison bison
TTTTTTGCAAAAATGGAAATTATTCCACAGTGAAGTCTGTGTGATTATCAGATACAGAAAAAAAAGTCTTGAGAGGTATTCACTTCTTGGTTTGTTTTATTCCTTGTAGTCTTTCTTTGTAAAACTGAAGTGTATATACCTGGATTGGCTTAGCTTATTTAAGAATGTGGGAGAAGTGAAAACCCAGTAAACTTTACTTCTTGCACACTTTCACTGTAATTCTTCAAATATCAATTTAGCATCTGTTCTTTGGAGGCTTCTGAGTAGTATTGGGGATGCTAAGAAAAATAAACTGAACCATTTCCTATAGAATTCTAGAGTCTAAGAGAACAATTCATATAAAGTAGCTCATGAATAAAGATCTAGGGGCCCAATAAAAATGAGGTGTAAGGAGGTGAGGAGATTGAGGGCTTCCTCATGAGGAGTCTAGTGTAAATACACTGAGGCAAGGCACTTGGAGACTTTAGGACAATAAATGTCCCTGGGAGGTAATTTTAAGTTAGGCTACATGTTGAGCCCACCGGGGAGGCTGTGGAAACACTAAACAGAGGCCAGACCCTCAGATGGTGGGTCTCAAAGTTGAGAGACTTAAGACTGGAATGGAACAATTCCTGAACAATTACTTTTCAATTATCAGGCTTCCCAGGCTGCTCAGTGGTCAAGAATCCACCTGCCAATGCAGGACATGTGGGTTCATTCCCTGGATCAGGAAGATCCCCTGGAGGAGGAAATGGTTACCAAATCCAGTATTTTTGCCTGGAGAATCCCATGGACAGAGCAATCTGTTCAGTCCATGGGATAGAAAAGGGTCAGACACTACCGAGTGACTAAACAGCAACTTGAGTAGACCAGAGAGAAATCCCCCCTGGGGAGGGATGGAATGTGCCCTGTGCTCCTGTCCCAGTGCCCGTGAACACAGTGCACAACCTAGATGTTTCATGCACATCATCTCCAAGGGATTCTGTGAAATAAAAGTAATAGTAGAATGAAACCGGAA
>NW_011488565.1:5295-5524 GCF_000754665.1 Bison bison bison
TGGTACACTATTATGAATTAATATTGTAAAAAAATTATTTTCAAAAAGACGTATAGGAGAAAACAGAAGGAAAAAAATATTTTAGACCTTGAATTGGGATCTTGTGAGGGTTCACAGGGACATCAACCTGCCTGCACCAGATTTTGTTCTCAGGAGACCGTGTTTGGTAAGATATGGTCATCTTCACTTCCTGCTTTTGGGACACAGAGTGATTGGCTTTTACTATCAA
>NW_011488566.1:0-675 GCF_000754665.1 Bison bison bison
ATGACCAGAGACAGTACACCAGAGCAGCCTCGGCAGACAGTTATTGTTGTATATATGGATGATCCCGGGAAATATCCGAGAAAGCAGGAGTCCCAAGATCTATGCCCGTCAGTCAGAACCCCTGTATTTGCACTCACTAGTGCAGTGAAAAGGCACAAGGTGGTCCACAAGCAAGGTGGAACTGGAAGGGGCTGCTGTTCTCATCTGCTCTGAGTGCCAGACGAATTCAGACACATGCCTACCATCTGTTGTGAAGACAGGAAGCAGGTCAAAGACCCAGGGCTTTCTTGTTGAAGACACACACACCCACACACACACATACATACACAGGCACACCACCCCTTTGCTTGAAGACACAATGTGCAACAGGGACTGCAAATCCTGACCAGGTAAGCAGTGACATGATACTACCCAGCACACAACAAGTCAGGAGGACAGTAGGTATGAGAAACAGCCCCTGGTTGGGGGATGCAGACCACCTCAGATGCAAAACACCACAGGGAACATGGAGCCATGAGCATGTCTGATGGTATTTCAGGGCCTGAGAACATCAGTGGTGGCTGGGGCAAGGTGGAAGTACCCAGCATCGTTGGAAACTCCTGTTCCAGTGTGCTTCTTCACCCAAGCTAGGCTGTTGCTATTGGATCTTCTGGCCCAGCATGTGGCCTGAATGGC
>NW_011488566.1:4261-5184 GCF_000754665.1 Bison bison bison
CCTACCTGGGCTTAATGAAACCAACTGAAAGAGAGTATTTGCATTTAGCAAATCAATGAGGCCTGGGTGGAATCAAGCCCTCTTGGGGTTTTTGAGATAGAAAAGCTGCTTTCTGTCCAAGGGAGGCATGAGCTGTGGGCCCAGAAAGGGCAGGTTTCCCAGACCATCATCTGTCTGGGGACTCCATGGGTCTGGGTAGGAATAAACAGAAGGGACTACCTGTAGGAATGCCACCTTACCATTATGGTCTCGGGTTTCATGCCTTGTATCAGAAGAGACCCTCTATCTATGTACACCTTCTTCACAACATTGGATCACACCCAGGCCTCTCGCAGACTCTGGGGGCCCTTGGAGACTCGGGCATCTCTTTGGCCTTTTCCTGCTAAAGGGAGATAGCTCTTGGAGGCACAGATAGATAGGTAAACACAGAAAGCTACACAGGTAGAAAGAACAGGGGGCCTCACTCAGAATGTTGCGGGTGGTAGGCTAGCAATAGGGACACAACATTGACCAGGAATGACCTAGATAGAAGTACACTGAGAAAGCAGTTCTTCAAGTCAGCTGAGCCCAGATGTCCTTGTTTTCTGGTTTCCTGAAAGAATGCACAGGCAATGGATCAGGCCAGCGTGACTGGTACTGTGAAGCTCTCCAAGGTGATGGGAGAATGCAGAACACAGGCACATGTCATTCAGCTCTCCAGGGAGAGCATTTACAACCCTGCCTGATACTCTACAGATCGGTCCCTGTCAGGAGCAAATGCCAAATTTTGTAACCTTTGAGGCTAAGTCACAGAGTTAGAAGTGCAACCTCACATGATCGATGAGAAAGTGAAAGAAAATAACCAGGACAAAGAAAATAGGGTGCTTACCAAAATTGATGCTCCTGGACAAGAAAGTTTGTACTTCTGCATATGTGCAATTCCT
>NW_011488566.1:9385-9768 GCF_000754665.1 Bison bison bison
AGTTTTGGTCTTGCATGCAGTTGATGATTGATGTTGGAGTTCTTGGCTGCTCATGGGAAGGTTCGGGTCCTGGTCAGCACAGAGCTGACATTGCTCATGTTGCCACCAGATCATCAGCTAAGACGAGTGGGACGATCCCCTGAAGTACTATCCCAGGAGGGAAATTCTTCCATGAGTGGTAACTGACAGAAACACATGTGGTAAAGGATCTGGAGGTAGACTGTGAAGGGACAGCCGTGTTGGAGCCGTGACACTGTCCTTTCCCAAATGGGGATGCTTAGGCTCATGCAAGCTGGCTGAGGAGCATGAATTTGGGCCATGCATGTAGCAGATAGCCTGCTGAGACTGGGGCCTGGGCATTCAGTGTGTCCGTGAGTGAAACA
>NW_011488567.1:0-615 GCF_000754665.1 Bison bison bison
CATTTGGAACACTGATGAAAACTTTTCCCAGTGCTGTCTATAATGACATATGTATGGTGTTGCAGTTTTAAAAATTTGGAGACAAAAGGGGCAAAGTAAACTCTTAATGTTACAATGGTATGCTCTGAAATGTGCATCCACATATGCAAAGAATGATGATCTGTAACTGCAAACCTGGCATGCATAGGGCATGTCTCCAGGCTTATGATTATCTTTCATGTGCTGTTAGAGAACCCGATCTGTCTCAAAGGACAATTCACAGATTTTACAGACTGCCGAGGGCTCCTGGGAATTATGGACACTTTCAATGTGACACTGCAGCTGGAAGGGAGTAGGAAACTGGCAGTTGCAGTGCTGGCAGGTGGTGTGGTATTTCCAGCTGTCACCTCTCTGCCTCTCAAGCTCCAAATGGTGCTTCATGTGATTCATAAACTTGACATTTTTTAGAACTTTCAAGCAGCTGAGGCATTTAAAGGCTGTGTGAGTTTGCGGTTCTGGCTGCCTATCTCCTATATGCTGTCCATAGTAGAAGTCACAGAGTAACACAATCAGATTGCCTTCTGTGGGATCAGCAATCTTATTTTGACTTGCTACGCTTGGAAAGTCAATTTTTGT
>NW_011488567.1:4659-5469 GCF_000754665.1 Bison bison bison
GGGGGAAGGAGGAGGGAGGAGAGTTCAGGATTGGGAACACATGTATACCTGTGGCGGATTCATTTTGATATATAGGCAAACCAAAACATTATTGTTAAGTTAAAAAATAAAATAAAAAATAAAATTCACTTAAAAAGTAAATAAAGACATCCAGCCAAAGGAATTAAGCCAGTCATAAAAAAAGACAAATACTATATGTTTCCACTTATATGAAATATAACATAGTCAAGCAATAGAAAGGAACAAAGTAGAATGATGGAGTCCAGGATCTAGGGCAACAGGGAAGAAAAGAGGAGTTGTTGTTTAATGGGACAGGTGATGGGTATAGCGTTTTAATTTTGCAAGATGAAAAGGTGTAAAGATATGTTTCATAACAATATGATAAGGAATTCCATGGTAGTTCAGAAGTTAGGACTCCACGCTTTCCTATCAGGGGCCTGGGTATGGTTCTCAACCAGGAAACTGTCATTCAAGCTGCATAGCACAGCGAAAACAATGACAACAACAACAAAACAACACTGTGACTGTATGTGTGTGTGTATGTGTGTGTGTGTGCTCAGTAGTTGCTCAGTCATGTATGAGTCTTTGCTTTCACATGGACTGTAGCCCATCAGGCTCCTTTGTCCATGGGGTTCTCCAGGCAAGAATACTAGAGTGGGTTGCCATTTCTGCCTCCAAAAAGGCTGATGAAAGTATGTGAAATACTTAGCATGTAAAAATGGTTAAAATGGTAAAAATTTAAGTTAGATTTTTTTTACAACAATTAAAAACATTTAACAACCAGGAAAAGAATTTGAATAGACATTTCAC
>NW_011488568.1:0-387 GCF_000754665.1 Bison bison bison
TTCATCGCAGCACTGTTTATAATAGCCAGGACATGGAAGCAACCTAGATATCCATCAGCAGATGAATGGATAAGAAAGCTGTGGTACATATACACAATGGAGTATTACTCAGCCATTAAAAAGAATTCATTTGAATCAGTTCTAATGAAGTGGATGAAACTGGAGCCTATTATACAGAGTGAAGTAAGCCAGAAGGAAAAACACCAATAGAATATACTAACGCATATATATGGAATTTAGAAAGATGATAAAAATAACTCTGTGTACGAGACAGCAAAAGAGACACTGATGTATGGAACAGTCTTATGGACTCTGTGGGAGAGGGAGAGGGTGGGAAGATTTGGGAGAATGGCATTGAAACATGTAAAATATCATGTATGAAACGAG
>NW_011488568.1:4667-5226 GCF_000754665.1 Bison bison bison
TTCAGAGAGGTCTTACCAAGAGTATGGTCTTCAGAGCTTTTTATCCCTTCACCCCATCTTCCCATCCCAAAATATCTTCTTGTGTCTATACCTTTTCCCAACACTTTTCCTCCACCTTATATATAAAGTCCATGAATATTGATTTCTGAGGAGTCCATTTCATACCTTTCCCTTCAATTTCTCCTGGCCTTCACCAACCCTTCTCAGGTCAACTTTAAATGGAATATTATAAAAACTCTGTTCTTACAGTTTTTTCTAATACCATAATGCCCTTGTGACCATTTTCTCCACTCCCCCCACCAACTAATTTTAAACTTATGGGGATTTATCCCATTTCCTCCAGGCCTTGTTCCAAAGAAAGACGTTAGAGCTATTATGAGAAAACTAATAAATGTTAATGGTGTGAACTGGTTAATATGTTACCTCTTCCAGCAATGATGCTTGCATTTTAACAGAGAATATTGAGACAAAGCTAATGAACTGGAATGACTCTTCGCTGGGAATTTCAGGCCAGACTAGTAAAGAATAAGGTTCTGAGTGGGAACCCTTTAACCTTGAA
>NW_011488568.1:9422-9951 GCF_000754665.1 Bison bison bison
GGCCATTCTGACCAGCGTGAGGTGATATCTCTTTGTAGTTTTGATTTGCATTTCTCTAATAATGAGTGATACTGAGCATCTTTTCATGTGTTTGTTAGCCATATGTATGTCTTCTTTGGAGAAATGTCTGTTTGAGTCTTTTCCCCACTTTTTAATTGGGTTTTCTGTTTTTATGGTATTGAGTTGTATGAGAGGCTTGTATATTTTAGAAATTATTAACAGTTGTTTCATTAGTTATTATTTTCTCCCATTCTGAGGGTTGTCTTTTCACCTTGCTTATAGTTTCCTTTCCTGTGCAAAATCTTTTAAGTTTAACCAGGTCCCACTTGTTTACTTTTGTTTTTATTTCCATTATTCTAGGAAGTGGGTCATAGAGAATCTTGCTTTGATTTATGTCATTTTGTGTTCTGCTTATGTTTTCCTCTAAGAGTTTTACAGTTTCTGGTTTTACATTTAGGTATTTAATCCATTTTGAGTTTATCTTTGTGTATGCAATTAGGAATTGTTCTAATTTCATTCTTTTACCTGT
>NW_011488569.1:0-551 GCF_000754665.1 Bison bison bison
AGTTCTAATGAGGTGGATGAAACTGGAGCCTATTATACAGAGTGAAGTAAGCCAGAAAGAAAAACACCAATACAGTATACTAACGTATATATATGGAATTTAGAAAGATGGTAACAATAACCCTGTGTACGAGACAGTACATAGGACCTTCTTGGAATAACTTCTGTCTTCTCTCAATTCCAGTGATAAACTTGAACAAAGGCAGTGGAAATAAAGCATGGGGGGCAAGTTATGATCTTTTCAGAGGAATATTCTGGGAAAGGTTAGAATTTCTTTATGGGCTGGAGGTTGAGTAGGGAAGACCAGCAACTGAGCACTTCAGTTCAGTTCAGTTCAGTCGCTCAGTCGTGTCTGACTCTTTGCCACCCCATGAATCGCAGCACGCCAGGCCTCCCTGTCCATCACGAACTCTCGGAGTTCACTCAGACTCACGTCCATCGAGTCAGTGATGCCATCCAGCCATCTCATCCTCTGTCGTCCCCTTCTCCTCCTGCCCCCAATCCCTCCCAGCATCAGAGTCTTTTTCAATGAGTCAACTCTTCGCATGAGGT
>NW_011488569.1:4768-5277 GCF_000754665.1 Bison bison bison
CCAGTTTCCTGGTGGCTCAGAGAGTGAAGAACTACCTTCAGTGTAGGAGACCCAGTTTGATCCCAGGTCAGGAAGATCCCCCGGAGAAGGCAATGGCACCCCATTCCAGTACTCTTGCCTGGAAAATCCCATGGACGGAGGAGCCTGGTAGGCTGCAGTCCATGGGGTCGCTAGGAGTCGGACACGACTGAGTGACTTCACTTTCACTTTTCACTTTCATGCGTTGGAGAATGAAATGGCAACTCACTCCAGTGTTCTTGAAATGGCAACTCACTCCAGTGTTCTTGCCTGGAAAATCCCATGGACAGAGGAGCCTGATGGGCTATATAATCCATGGGGTCGCAAAGAGTCAGACATGACTGAGCAACTTTCACTTTCAAAAATACTCATTCTCCATTAATATCCCACCATTCTTTATTCACACATTGGGAAGCATTCTGCTGCTGCTGCTAAGTTGCTTTGGTCATGTCCAACTCTGTGTGACCCCATAGATGGCAGCCCACTAGACT
>NW_011488570.1:0-686 GCF_000754665.1 Bison bison bison
AAGGACTGATGCTAAAGCTGAAACTCCAGTACTTTGGCCACCTCATGGGAAGAGTTGACTCATTGGAAAAGACTCTGATGCTGGGAGAAATTGGGGCAGGAGGAGAAGGGGACGACAGAGGATGAGATGGCTGGATGGCATCATCAACTCGATGGACATGAGTCTGGGTGATCTCTGGGAGTTGGTGATGGACAGGGAGGCCTGGCGTGGTGCAATTCATGGGGTCACAAAGAGTCGGACACGACTGAGTGACTGAACTGAACTGAACTGAACCTCAACATAATAAAAGCCATATATGACAAACCCTCAGCAAACATTATCCTCAATGGTGAAAAATTGAAAGCAATTTCCTTAAAGTCAGGAACAAGACAAGGGTGCCCACTCTCACCACTAGTATTCAACATAGTTTGAAAGTTTTGGCCACAGCAATCAGAGCAGAAAAAGAAATAAAAGGAATCCAGATTGGAAAAGAAGAAGTAAACTCTCACTGTTGGCAGATGACATGATCCTCTACATAGAAAACTCTAAAGACTCTACCAGAAAATTACTAGAGCTAATCAATTAATATAGTAAAGTTGCAGGATATAAAATTAACCCAGAGAAATCCTTTGCATTCTTATACACTAACAATGAGAAAATAGAGAAATTAAGGAAACAATTCCATTCACCATTGCAACGAAAAGAAT
>NW_011488570.1:4500-4879 GCF_000754665.1 Bison bison bison
AAAGATGGAGAAGCTCTATACAGGCAGCAAAAACAAGACTGGGAGCTGACTGTGGCTCAGATCATGAACTCCTTATTGCCAAATTAAGACTTAAATTGAAGAAAGTAGGGAAAACAACTAGACCATTTAGTTATGACCTAAATCAAATCCCTTATGATTATACAGTGGAAGTGAGAAATAGATTTAAGGGTCTAGATCTGATAGAGTGCCTGATGAACTATGGACGGAGGTTCATGATATTGTAGAGGAGACAGGGATCAAGACTATCCCCATGGAAAAGAAATGTAAAAAAGCAAAATGGCTGTCTGGGGAGGCCTTACAAATAGCTGTGAAAAGAAGAGAAGTGAAAAGCAAAGGAGACAAGGAAATATATAAGCAT
>NW_011488570.1:4979-6005 GCF_000754665.1 Bison bison bison
CTAGATGTCCATCAGCAGATGAATGGGTAAGAAAGTGGTGGTACATATACACAATGGAATATTACTCAACCATTAAAAAGAATACATTTGAATCAGTTCTAATGAGGTGGATGAAACTGGAGCCTATTATACAGAGTGAAGTAAACCAGAAAGAAAAACATAAATACAGTATACTAAAGCATATATATGGAATTTAGAAAGACAGTAATGGTAACCCTATAAGTGGAACAGCGAAGGAGACACGGATGTATAGAACAGTTTATTGGACTCTGTGGGAGAGAGTGAGGGTGGGATGATCTGAGAGAATAGCATTGAAACATGTATATTATCATACGTGAAACAGATCGCCAGTCCAGGTCTGATGCATGAGACAGGGTTTTCAGGGCTGGTGCACTGGGATGACCCACATGATGAGATAGGGAGGGAGGTGGGAGGGGGGTTCAGATGGGGAACACATTTACACCCATGGCTGATTCATGTCAATGTATGGCAAAAAACCACTACAATATTGTAAAGTAATTCACCTCTAATTAAAATAAATTAAAACAAAAAAGGAAAAAAGATAAACTCAAAATTGAATAAACACCTAATGTATGACCAGAAAGTATAAAACTCATAGATTAAAACATAGGCAGAGCACTCCATAATATAAATCAATGCATGATCTTCTATCACTCACATCTTAGAGAAATGGAAATAAAAGTAAACAAGTGGGACTTAATTAAACTTAAAAGTTTTGACACAGCAATGGAAACTATAAACAAGGTGAAAAGACAACCCTCAGAATGGGAGAAAATAATTACAAATGAAACAACTAAGGATTAATTTCCAAAATACACAAGAAGCTCATACAACTTGATACCAGAAAAGCAAACAACCCAATCCAAAAGTGAGAAAAAGACATAAACAGACATTTCTCCGAAGAAGACATACAGATGGCCAACAAATATGTGAAAAGATGCTGCTGCTGCTGCTGCTAAGTCACTTCAGTTGTGTCCGACTCTGTGTGACCCCATAGACAGCAGC
>NW_011488570.1:7977-8166 GCF_000754665.1 Bison bison bison
AACACAAAAGCCTTTGACTGTGTGAATCAAAACAAACTGGAAAATTCTTGAAGAGATGGGAATACCAGACCACCTTACCTGCCTCCTGAAAAATCTGTATGCACGTCAAGAAGCAACAGTTAAAACTGGTCATGAAACAACAGACTGGTTCCAAATTGGGAAAGGAGTACTTCGAGGCTTTATATTGTT
>NW_011488570.1:8266-10927 GCF_000754665.1 Bison bison bison
ATAATGGCATCCGTTCCCATTACTTCATGGCAAATAGATGGGGAAACAACGGAAACAGTGAGAGACTTTCTTTACTCTTCAAAATCACTGCAGATGGTGACTGCAGTCATGAAGTTTAATGACGCTTGCTCCTTGGAAGAAAAGCTATGAACAACCTAGACAGCATATTAAAAAGCAGAGATATTACTTTGCTGACAAAGGTCCATATAGTTAAAGCTCTGGTTTTTCTAGTAGTTATGTATGGATTTGAGAGTCGGACCATAAAGAAAGCTGAGCACAGAAGAATTGATGCTTTTAAACTGTGGTGTTGGAGAAAACTCTTGAGAATCCCTTGGTCTGCAAAACTAGTCAATCCTAAAGGAAATCAGTCCTGAATAGTCATTGGAAGGACACGTGCTGAAGCCAAAACTCCAATTGTTTGGCCACCTGATGCGAAGTACTGATTCATTGGAAAAGACCCTGTTGCTGGGAAAGATTGAAGGTAGGAGGAGAAGGGGACAACAGAGGATGAGATGGCTGGATGGCATCACCAACTTGATGGACATGAGTTTGAGGAAGCTACATGAGTTGGTGATGGACAGGGAAGCCTGACATGCTGCAGTCCATGGGGTCACAAAGAGTCAGACATGACTGAGCAACTGAACTGAATTGAATGCATATATATAGAATCTAGAAAGATGGTACCAAAGAATTTGTTTGCAGGGCATCAGTGGAGAAACAGACACATACAACAGACTTATGGACATGGGGGAGAGGGGAGGAGAGGGTGAGATGTAAGGATAGAGTAACATGGAAACTTACATTACCACATGTAAAATAGATAGCCAATGGGAATTTGTTATATGTCTCAGGAAACCAAAACAGGGGCTCTGTATCAACCTAGGGGGTGGGATAAGGAGGGAGATGGGAGGGAGGTTTAAGAGGGAGGGAACATATGTATACCTATGGCTGATTCATGTTGAAGTTTGACAGAAAAGAACAAAATTCTGTAAAGTAATTATCCTTCAATTAAAAAATAATTTTTTCAAGATAAAAGGACACTACTAGAAAAAATGTCAATTGATATGATACATTACATTCATAGAATGAAAAAATAATATATAATCATCTCAATAGACAAAGCATTTAACAAAATTCAACATTCATTTATGATTTAAAAATTCATAAAAATTTAGCATAGGAGGAATGTGTCTCACCATAATAAAGGCTATTTATGAGAAACCCATGCTAATACCATATACCTGGTGTTAAATGGTTGAAAGCTGTTTCTCTAAGATCAGGAACAAGACAAGAGTGTGCCCACTCTTACCACTCCTATTTGACATAGTACTGGAAATCTTAGCTAGAGCAATCAAGCAAATAAACAAAAAAATATATCAGAATTGGATAGAAAGAAGTAAAAGTGTCTTTATTAGAAGATGACATGATTATATATATATAAATGCTAAATTTTCAACCAAATGAGCAAGATAAAAATCAACACACAAAAATCAGCAACGTTTATTTACTCTAGAACATTAAAAAAAATAACTTGATCCCATTTATAATAGCATCAAAAAAACATGAGGAATAAATCTAACTAAGGAGATGAAAGATCTCTAAAAACTACAAGAAATTGAAATAAAATGAAGAAGATACAAATAAATGGAAAGGAATCCCTTGTTTATGAATTAGAAAAATCAATATTGTTAAAATGTCAATACTACTAAAAGCTATCCATATATTCAAGGCAATTTTTATTAAGATTCTGAAGGCATTTTTTAAGACATAGGAAAAGCACTACTAAAATTTATATGGAACTGCAAAACACCTTAAATAGCCAAAGAAATCCTTTAGAAATAAGAACAAAGCAAGAGTGTTTCCCTCAGAAGGTTCTCTGTTTTTGGAAGTGGTTGTTCAGTGATTTTATCCAGTTACAGGAATGTGTCCCAGAATGACGAAGTGCCTTTTAAAAGATCACAGAAATTGGATGGTCTATTAAAAGCAAATGCATTCGATTCTTCAAAAATCACAAGGAAGAAAAGTGCTGCAGCCTATTCTCCAACAGCTGCTGCTGCTGCTAAGTCGCGTCAGTCGTGTATGACTCTGTGCGACCCCATGGACTATAGGCTACCAGGCTCCTCCGTCCATGGGTTTCTCTGTGCGACCTCATGGACTATAGGCTACCAGGCTCCTCCGTCCATGGGTTTCTCCAGGCAAAAGTCCTGGAGTGGGTTGCCATTGCCTTCTCCTTCTCCAACAGCTGGAACCTGCCAAATGAGCCCATTTGCTTCTTCCACAAACTCTAAGGAGGAAGACAGTAAAAATAATCCATCAAATGGAAAGAGGAAAAACTGGAATCACTTCAGTATAACTAATAAGATGAATCTACCACACAGTTCAGTTCAGTTCAGTCTCTCAGTCGTGTCCGACTCTTTGAGACCCCATGAATCGCAGCACGCCAGGCCTCCCTGTCTATCACCAACTCCCGGAGTTCACCCTTGCAGTCCAAGGGACTCTCAAGAGTCTTCTCCAACACCACAGTTCAAAAGCATCAATTCTTCGGCGCTCAGCCTTCTTCACAGTCCAACTCTCACATCCATACATGATCACAGGAAAAACCATAGCCTTGACTAGACGAACCTTTGTTGGCAAAGTAATGTCTCTGCTTTTGAATATGCT
>NW_011488570.1:11832-13077 GCF_000754665.1 Bison bison bison
AATGGAAATAATGTAAAATCTAAGTAGTATACAGTATACAGTAGTATACAGTATACAGTAGTATACGTTTTGGAAGGCATTAAAGAGCTTGAAAACCTCATTGGTATCTACCTTGCATAATGTGTCTAAAAAAAAGAAATGCAGAAAACAAAGGACTAATGACAAAAGTAACAAAACAAAAACTATTTGAAATGAAGAATTCAGGACTTCACAACAAAGGTATTTAGCAGAAATACACTAACTATAAATGCCAACTTCTGTATCTGGCTGATCATGTTTAAAGAAACAGAAGAGATGCTTGTAATTAATTTTCCCAGTATATATCAGATCATAGCATGGGCAGGTGCATGTCTATATACATTTTCTTGCAGGTAATTTAAACTTTCTGTACACACTAATAGATAATCTCAATGTAAATAATATGTTTCTTCTTGACCCTTTAAAGTAAGCCAGCATATAGAAAAGGATCTTAACTTATATTCTGTATCTCATATGCTTCTGTATAGTTTGAGTATTTGTGAATAGACTTAATAAAGCATGAATGAAAATGACAAAAAAAGAGAATAAAGCAAGAGTCATCACAATTCAAAACAGTACATACTAACATAAAAGCAGACACATATACCAATGGAACACAATTGAGAACCCAGAAATAAACTCAAGAATATATGGTCAACTAACATTTGACAAAGGAACCAATGGAGAAAAGGCAGCTTTTTCAATCAATGGTGCTGGAATAATTGCATTTTCACATGCAAAAAATAAAATCGGACCCATAACTTATACCACTTACAAAACTTAACTCAAAATGGATTAAAGACTTAAATGTAAGAATTGAAATCATGAAACTCTTGGAAGAAAACAGGAATAAAGCTTCTTGATGCAGATTTACTAATGATATTTGGACACCTAAACCCAAGCAACACAATAAAAAATAAACAAGTGGAAAGAACCTCCAAGATGCCAGAAGAATAAGACATGGAGCTAACCTTCTTCCCAGAGATACTACAAAATTACATCTATATGTGGCATAACTCCCACAGAACATCTACTGAATGCTGGCAGAAGACCTCAGACTTCCAAAAAGGCAAGAATACTTCCACATAACTGAGTAGGGCAAAAGAAAAAATATATACAAAGGAACTTGAGCCTCTATGAGGGAGCTGTGAAGGAAGAAAAGTTTCCAATACTATGAAGTCCCCTCACTGGCAGAGACAGGAGGCAGGGAGCTTTGGAGCTTCAGAG
>NW_011488570.1:13619-16754 GCF_000754665.1 Bison bison bison
TGGGCCTGCTGTTCAGTTCTGAGCCAAAGTCTGAGCCTGCTCCACAGTGCCCACAGCAGGTCCAAAGACAGTACTGTAGGATTGGAGGGGAAGGCAGGGATTGGCTCTGACTCACTTAGCAGGGAAGGACACTGACAGCTGAGGTTCTGGGAAAATATAATTATTACTACTAGTTTTTGTTTTGTTCTATTGTTCTTTTTTATTATATTTTATTTTTTCCTAATTTTTCTTCTCTATCTTTTATTTAATATATTTTTTTCTATTTTACTTTTTTTTTGTTATAATGCATTACTTCTTTATTTTTTTCCTTTGCTCTGTTTTAATCTCTGTTTAACTATATTTTTACTCGTAGTTTTGTGTTATTTCCTTATACTTTATTTCTTTTTTTAATCATTTGTGAGCTTATTTTATTCATTTTTGCCTATTTAAATTAGCTTTATGCTTTTGATTTGTTTTTGTTAGTTTAGTTTTTATTGTTGGTTTACATTGTGGGTTCATTTATTTCTTTGATTGCTCTCTTCTCTCTTATTTTCTCTGTTTTTCTCTCTGTGTGATTATTTGTCTGTTTTGTTTTGCTTTTACCATTTGCCTTGGGGGTTTAACTTGTTCATTTCCTTTTTTTTCCTCTTCTGCACCATGAAACTTGCAGGATGTTGTTTCTCTGGCAAGGGTCAGGTCTCAGTCTCTGAGGTAGGACAGCCAAGTCCAGGATACTGGACTGTCAGAGAGCTCCCAGCCTCAGGAAATACTAATCAGCAAGAGCTCTCCCAAAGGTCTCCATCTCAATATCAAGACATGGCTCCACTCATTGGCTAGCAAACTCCAGTGTTGCATACCTCATGGCAAACAACTAGAAAGACAGGAACACAAACCCACTCATTAGCAGACAGGTTGCCCAAAGTCACAATAATCTCAAAGACACCCCGGAACATACCACCTGATGCAGCCCTGTCCATCAGAGGGGCAAGATTCAGATAAGCCCACCAGAATGCAGGCGTGAGTCCCCCCTACCCAAGCCACTGGACCAAACTCAACCACTAGGGGCAGATACCAAAAGCAAGAAGAACAATGACTCTGCAGCCCACAGAAAAGAGATTTCAAACATAGTAAATTAAACAAAATGTGAACACAGAGAACTATGTTGCAGATAAAGGAACAAGGTAAAAACCCACAAGAACAAATAAATGAAGAAGCAATAGACCTCTTCGATCTACCTGAAAAAATTTCAGAGTAATGATAGCAAAGATGACCCAAAATATCAGAAATAGACTGGAAAAAATACAAGGAATGTTTAACAAGGACCTAACCTGATGTGAAGAGCCGACTCATTGGAAAAGAACCTGATACTTGGAAAGATTGAAGGCATAAGGTGAAAGGGATGGCAGAGGATGAGATGGTTAGATAGCATCACTGACTAAATGGACATACGTTTGAACAAACTCCTGGAGATAGTGAAGGTCAGGGAAGGCTGATGTGCTGTAGTCCATGGGGTCACAAAGAATCAGACACAACCTAGGGACTAAACAACAACAAATTAGGACTAAAGAACAAACAGTGATGAACAAAAAAATAACTAAAATTAAAAATACTCTAGAAGGAATCAATAGCAGAATAACTGAGGAAGAAGAATGGATAAGTGAGCTGAAATAAAGAATACTGGAAATAACTGCTCCAGAGAGAATAAAGAAAAAAGAACAAAAAGAAATGGAGATTGTAGTTCAAAATTTCCCTAACACAGAAAAGGAAATAATCATCCAAGTCCAGGAGGATTGGAGGGTACCATCCAGGATAAACACAAGGAGAAACATGCTGAGACACATGTTAATAAAAGTAAAAAGATTAAATACAAAGAAAGAATATCAAACGCAGCAAGGGAAAAGCAACAAATAACATACAAAGAAACCCCATACCATTATCAGCTAATTTTTCAGTAGAAACTGAGAGGACCGGAAGGGAATGGCATGATTTATTTGAAGTGATGAAAAGACTATAACCAAGAATAATCTTGATTCGAGGCTCTCATTTAGATTTGACAGAGAAAACAGAAGTTTCACTGACAAGTAAAAGATAAGACAATTCAGCATCACCAAATCAGCTTTACAACAAATGCTAAAGGAACTTCTCTAGGCAGGAAATACAAAAGAAAAAAAAATGACCTACAAAAACAAACCCAAAACAGTTAAGAAAATGGCAATGGGAGCATACATATCAGTAATCACCTTAAATGTAAACGGATTAAATGCTCCAACCTAAAGGCTGGCTGAATGGATACAAAAACAAGACCCATATACATGCTGTCTAAAAAAGACCCACTTCAAACCTTGGGGTACATTCAGGCTTAAAGTGAGAGGATGGAAAAAGATACTCCAGGCAAATGGAAATTAAAAGAAGCCTGGAACACCAATACTCATTTGACAAGATAGACTTTAAAATAAATATTATTACAAGAAACAGGGAAGGACGCTACATAAACATCACAGGATCAGCCTAAGAAGAAGACATCACAATTATAAACATATACACACCCAACACAGGAGCACATCAAAACACATGGCAAATGCTAACACCCATGAAAGTGGAAATCAGCAGTAACATAAGAGTAGTGGGGAATTTCAACACCTCACTTACACGAATTGATAGGTCATCCAGACAGAAAATTAATAGGGAAACACAAGTCTTAAATTACACACTAGACCAGATGGACTTAATTGAAATTTATAGGACATCCTAACAAAACCCACTCACTCTAGTGTCTCATATGGTAAAGAATCTTCCAGAAATGCAGGAGACCTGGGTTTAATCACCTGGGTTGGGAAGATCTCCTGGAGAAGAAAATGGCAACCCACTCCAATATTCTTGCCTGGAGAATCCCATGAACAGAAGAGCCTGGTAAGCTACAGTCCATAGGGCTGCAAAAATTCAGACATGACTGAATGATTAAGCTACTACCCTAAAATGGCAAAATACGCATTCTTATTAAATGGAGGCAGAACATTCTACAGGACAGAGCACATCTTGGGGTACAAATCACGTGTTAGTAAATTTAAGAAAACTGAAATTGTATCAGGCATCTTTTCCAAACACAACACTGTGACATTAGAACTCACTTACAGGAAAAAAAAAAAAAAACTGTAA
>NW_011488570.1:16854-17361 GCF_000754665.1 Bison bison bison
TTCGCATCAGGTGGCTGAAGTATTGGAGTTTCAGCTTCAGCATCAGACTTTCCAATGAATATTCAGGACTGATTTCCTTTAGGATTGACTGGTTTGATCTTCTTGCTGTCCAAGGGACTCTCAAGAGTCTTCTCTAAGACCACAGTTCAAAAGCATCAATTCTTCAGCACTCAGCTTTCTTTATAGTCCAACTCTCACATCCATACATTACTACTAGAAAAACCACAGCTTTGACTAGATGGACTTTTGTAAGCAAAGTAATGTCTCTGCTTTTTAATATGTTATCTAGGTTGGTCATAGTTTTTCTTCCAAGGAGCAAGTGTCATTTAATTTCATGGCTATAGTAACCATCTGCAGTGATTTTGGAGCCCCCCAAAAAAGAAAGTCTCTCACTCTTTCCATTGTTTCCCCGTCTATTTGCCATGAAGTGACGGGACCAGATGCCATAATCTTAGTTTTCTGAATGTTGAGTTTTAAGCCAACTTTTCCACTCTCCTCTTTCACTTT
>NW_011488570.1:18197-19657 GCF_000754665.1 Bison bison bison
TCTTTTTTGTATAGTTCTTCTGTGTATTCTTTCCACCTCTTCTTATCTTCTGCTTCTGTTAGGTCCATACCGTTTCTGTGCTTTACTGTGCCCATGTTTGCATGAAATGTTTCCTTGGTGTCTCTAATTTTCTTGAAGAGATCTCTGGTTTTTCCATGGAGGATTAACAGCATGCTATTAAATAACCAATAGATCACTGAAGAAATCAAAGAGGAAATAAAAAACACCTAGAAAAAATGCCAATCAAAATCGAATGAACCAAAACCTATAGTATGCAACAAAAGCAGTTCTAAGAGGGAAGTTTAGAGGCATACGATCTTACCTCAAGAAACAAGATAAATGCCAGTAAACAACCCAGCCTTACACCTAAAGCAACTAGAGAAAGAAGAACAAACAAAATCCAAAGTTAATAAAAGGAAAGAAATAAAGATCAGAGCAAAAATGAATGATAAAAAATTAAAACAATAGTAAAGATCAATGAAACCAGATCAATAAAAACTGGTTGTTTGAGAAGATAAACAAAATTGATAAACCATTAGCTAGAGTCATCAAGAAAAATAGGGAGAGGACTCAAATTAATAAAATTAAAAATGAAAGAAGTTACAGTTGACACCACAGAAATACAGAGGATCATAAAAAACTACCATAAACTACTATATGCCAATAAATGGACAACCTGGAAGAAATGGACAAATTCTTAAAAACTTGTAAGATTACACAAGGAAGAAATAGAAAATATGAACAGACCAATCACAAACACTGAAATTGAAACTGTGATTTAAAATTTTTCAACAAAGAGAAGTCCCAGGCCAGATGGCTTCACAGGCACATTATATCAAACACTTACAGAAGAGCTAACACTTATTCTTCTCAAATCCTTTCAAAAACTTGCAGAAGGAGGAACACTTCCAAACATGTTCTATGAGATCACCATCACCCAGATACCAAAACCAGACAAAGATATTACAAAAAAGAAGACTACACTGGTGAATATAGATGCCAAAATCCTCAACAGAATACTAGCAAACAGAATCCAACAACACATTAAAAGGATCATACACATGATCAAGTGGGATTTATCCCAGTTTTGAAAGGGCTCTTCAATATACATAAATAAATCAACGTGATACACCATATTAACAAATGTGAAGGAAAAAATCCTAAATAGATACCGAAAAAGCCTTCAACAAAATTCAGCATCTATTCATGATAAAAAAAAAAAAACCTACAGAAAGTGGGTATAGAGGGAACCTTTTGCTGTTGTTTAGTTGATAAGTCATGTCCAACCTTTTGTGACCCCATGGACTGTAGCCTGCTGGTCTCCTCTGTCAATAGGATTTTCCAGGCAAGAATACTGGAGTGGGTTACCAATTCCTTCTCCACAGGATCTTCCTGACCCAGGCATCAAACCTTGCCTTCTCTATAATTAAGCAAATATTGGCAATTTGATCTCTGGTTCC
>NW_011488570.1:21505-22028 GCF_000754665.1 Bison bison bison
TTCTCTATATAACTCTGTGAATCTCTCTGGGTGTTCCTGGCTGTGGAGAATTGTTTCACCATTAACTTAAGGATTTTATATTCTGTGCTATATGGATGGAGAAGTCTTTTAAAAAAATTAATTTATTTAAATTGGAGATTAATTACTTTACAATATTATATTGGTTTGGCCATACATTGACATGAATCTTCCATGGGTGTACATGTGTTCCCCATCTTGAAGACCCCTCCCACCTCCCTCCCCATTCCATCCTTCTGGGTCATCCCAGTGCACCAGCCCTGAGCACCATATATCATGCATCGAACCTGGACTGGCGATTCGTTTCACATATGGTATTTTACATGTTTCAATGCCATTCTCACATTCATCCTGCCCTCACCCTCTCCCACTGAGTCCAAAAGACTGTTCTATACATCTGTGTCTCTTTTGCTGTCTCGCATATAGGGTTATCATGACCATCTTTCTAAATTCCATATATATGCGTTAGTATACAGTACTGGTATTTTTCTTTCTGGCTTACTTC
>NW_011488570.1:23237-24536 GCF_000754665.1 Bison bison bison
ATTCTGAAGGCTGTCTTTTCACCTTGCTTACAGTTTCCTTTGTTGTACAGAAGCTTTTGATTTTAATTAGGTCCCATTTGTTCATATTTGCTTTTATTTCCAATATTCTTGGAGGTGGGTGATAGAGGATCCTGCTGTGATTTATGTCGGAGAATGTTTTGCCTATGTTCCCTCTAGAAGTTTTATAGTTTCTGGTCTTACATTTAGATCTTTAATCCATTTTGAGTTTATTTTTGTGTGTGGTATTACAAAGTGTTCTAGTTTCATTCTTTTACAAGTGGTTGACCAATTTTCCCAGCATCACTTGTTAAAAAGATTATCTTTTCTGCATTGTATATTCTTGCCTCCTTTGTCAAAGATAAGGCGTCCATAGGTGCATAGATTTACCTCTGGGCTTTCTATTTTGTTCCATTAATCTATATTTCTGTCTTTGTGCCAATACCATACTCTCTTGATGACTGTGGCTTTGTAGTAGAGCCTGAAGTCAGGTAGGTTGATTCCTCCAGTTCCATTCTTCTTTCTCAAGATTGCTTTGGTTATTCGAGGTTTTATGTATTTCCATACAAATTGAGAAATTATTTGTTCTAGTTCTGTAAAAAATACCGTTGGTAGCTTGATAGGGATTGAATTGAACTATAGATTGCTTTGGGTAGTATACTCATTTTCACTATGTTGATTCTTCCAATCCATGAATATGATATATTTCTCAATCTACTTGTGTCCTCTTTGATTTCTTTCACCAGTTTTTTATAGTTTTCTATATATAGGTCTTTTGTTTCTTTCAGTTCTGTCGCTCAGTTGTGTCTGACTCTTTGTGACCCCCTGAACTGCAGCATACCAGGCCTCCCTGTCCATCACCAACTCCCAGAGTTCGCCCAAACTCATGTCCATCGAGGTGGTGATGCCATCCAGCCATCTCATCCTCTGTCGTCCCCTTCTCCTGCCCCCAATCCCTCCCAGCACCAGAGTCTTTTGCAATCAGTCAACTCTTTGCATGAGGTGGCCAAAGTATTGGAGTTTCAGCTTTAGCATCAGTCCTTCCGAAGAACACCCAGGACTGATCTCCTTTAGGATGGACTGGTTGGATCTCCTTGCAGTCCAAGGGACTCTCAAGAGTCTTCTCCAACACCACAGTTCAAAAGCATCAATTCTTCGGCGCTCAGCTTTCTTCACAGTCCAACTCTCACATCCATACATGATCCCTGGAAAAACCATAGCCTTGACTAGACAGACTTTTTTGGCAAAGTAATGTCTCTGCTTTTGAATATGCTATCTAGGTTGGTCATAACTTTCCTTCCA
>NW_011488571.1:0-922 GCF_000754665.1 Bison bison bison
GAGAAATGCAAATTAAAACCACTATGAGATACCATTTCACGCCAGTCAGAATGGCTGTGATCCAAAAAGTCTACAAGCAATAAATGCTGGAGAGGGTGTGGAGAAAAGGGAACTCTCTTACACTGTTGGTGGGAATGCAAACTAGTACAGCCACTATGGAGAATAGTGTGGAGATTCCTTAAAAAACTGGAAATAGAACTGCCTTATGATCCAGCAATCCCACTGCTGGGCATACACACTGAGGAAACCAGAAGGGAAAGAGACACGTGTACCCCAATGTTCATCACAGCACTGTTTATAATAGCCAGGACATGGAAGCAACCTAGATGCCCATCAGCAGATGAATGGATAAGAAAGCTGTGGTACATATCCACAATGGAGTATTACTCAGCCATTAAAAAGAATACATTTGAATCAGCTCTAATGAGATGGATAAAACTGGAACCTATTATACAGAGTGAAGTAAGCCAGAAAGAAAAACACCAATACAGTATACTAACACATATATATGGAATTTAGAAAGATGGTAACAATAACCCTGTGTACGAGACAGCAAAAGAGACACCGATGTATAGATCAGTCTTATGGACTCTGTGAGAGAGGGAGAGGGTGGGGAGATTTGGGAGAATAGCATTGAAACATGTATAATATCATGTATGAAATGAGTCACCAGTCCAGGTTCGATGCACGGTACTGGATGCTTGGGGCTGGTGCACTGGGACGACCCAGAGCGAGGGTAGGGGAGGGAGGAGGGAGGAGGGTTCAGGATGGGGAACGCGGGTATACCTGTGGTGGATTCATTTCGATATTTGGCAAAACTAATACAATATTGTAAAGTTTAAAAAAAAAAAAAAGGCACTAGACTAGGTTATCGGAGAAGGCAATGGCAACCCACTCCAGTGTTCTTGCCTGGAGAATCCCA
>NW_011488571.1:4682-5888 GCF_000754665.1 Bison bison bison
AAAACTAAGGTCATGGCATCTGGTCCCATCACTTCATGGGAAATAGACGGGGAAACAGTAGAAACAGTGTAAGACTTTATTTTTTGGGGTTCCAAAATCACTGCAGATGGTGATTGCAGCCATGAAATTTAAAGATGCTTACTCCTTGGAAGGAAAGTTATGACCAACCTAAATAGCATATTGAAAAGCAGAGACATTACTTTGCCAACAAAGGTCCATCTAGTCAAGGCTATGGTTTTTCCTGTGGTCATGTATGGATGTGACAGTTGGACTGTGAGGAAAGCTGAGCACTGAAGAATTGATGCTTTTGAACAGTGGTGTTGTGGAAGACTCTTGAGAGTGCCTTGGACTGCAAGGATATCCAACCAGTCCATTCTTAAGGACATCAGTCCTGGGTGTTCATTGGAAGGAGTGATGCTAAAGCCGAAACTCCAATACTTTGGTCGCCTAATGTGAAGAGTTGACTCATTGGAAAAGACCCTGAAGCTGGGAGGGATTGGGGGCAGGAGCACGATAGAGGATGAGATGGCTGGATGGCATCACTGACTCGATGGACATGAGTTTGAGTGAACTCCAGGAGTTGGTGATGGACAGCGAGGCCTGGCGTGCTTGGATTCATGGGGTTGCAAAGAGTCAGACACGACTGCGCTACTGAATGACAAGTGGTTAATATGCTCAAGTCACCACCACACAGTCTTCTCGTGTCACACTACATGTCCTTGTAGTACGTTTCTCTTGCCTTACATCTTTCTAATTATATACGGTCCTTAAAACCATTTGTGTGTGTTAGTCGCACAGTCTTGTCCAACTTTTGCAACTCCATGGGCTGTCGCCCACCAGGTTCCTCTGTCATGGGATTCTCCAGACAAGAATACTGGAGTGGATTGACATTTCCTTCTTCTAAGAATGTTTAGGCTTTGAACCTATAGAGTGTTTCCCCTGTAGGTTGTGAATGCATATAACATCAGTTCAGCTCAGCTCAGTCATGTCTGACTCTTTGAAACCCCATGGACTGCAGCATGCCAGGCCTCCCCGTCCATCAGCAATTCCTAGAGTTTACTCAAACCCATGTCCATTGAGTCAGTGACACCATCCAACCGTCTCATCCTCTGTTGTCCCCTTCTCCTCCTGCCTTCAATATTTCAAAGCATCAGGGTCTTTTCAAATGAGTCAGCTCTTCACATCAGGAGGCCAAAGTACTGGAGT
>NW_011488572.1:0-517 GCF_000754665.1 Bison bison bison
AGTATACTCATTTTCACTATATTGATTCTTCCAATCCACGAACATGGTATATTTCTCCAACTATTAGTGTCCTCTTTGATTTCTTTCACCAGTGTTTTATAGTTTTCTATACATAGGTCTTTAGTTTCTTTAGGTAGATATATTCCTAAGTATTTTATTCTTTCCATTGCAATGGTGAATAGAATTGTGTCCTTAATTTCTCTTTCGATTTTCTCATTATTAGTGTATAGGAATGCAAGGGATTTCTGTGTGTTGATTTTACATCCTGCAACTTTACTATATTCATTGATTAGCTATAGTAATTTTCTGGTGGAGTCTTTAGGGTTTTCTATGTAGAGGATCATGTCATCTGCAAACAGTGAGAGTTTTACTTCTTTTCCAATTTGGATTCCTTTTCTTTCTTTTTCTGCTCTGATTGCTGTGGCCAAAACTTCCAAAACTATGTTGAATAGCAGTGGTGAAAGTGGGCACCCTTGTCTTGTTCCTGACTTTAGGGGAAATGCTTTCAATTTTTCAC
>NW_011488572.1:2981-3769 GCF_000754665.1 Bison bison bison
CCTGGGTCAGGAAGATCCCCTAGAGAAGGAATAGGCTACCTACTCCAGTATTCTTAGGCTTCCCAAATGATTTAGCTGGTAAAGAATCTGCCTGCAATGTGGGAGACCTGGATTCAATCGCTGAGTTGGGAAGATTCCCTGGAGGAGGGCATGGCAACCCACTCCAGTATTCTTGCTTGGAGAATCCCCATGGATAGAGAAGCCTGGCAGGCTATAGTCCATAGGGTCGCAAAGAGGATTTCAACATTAGTAGTAATAAACCCGAACAGATTTCTACTTAAATACCTACAACCTCATAGGTGTTTCAAGGCCCAAAGTAGTTGAGGTCATTTCTCTTCCTCATGGAATTCCCAAGCACTTACCCTCCTTGTGGTGAGCCAGGGGCCGAGGTGCTGATCTCTTTATGTGGAAAGAGGGGGCCTTAGTGGTCCCAGGGCCTGGCACAGGTCCATTGCTGGCCTTTGGTATGGCCTTGGTCCCTCCATCCTGCAGCCTAGACACCAACTTCCCCACGTCCACCTCGAGGCAGGTCTCCAACTTGACATCTGAAACAAGCCTGCTTGGGGACTTCCTCCCAGGATCTGCTTCCACACTTTTTTGCATAGGCATTTTGGGGTATTGTGGTGGCTTGGGGGGTTCTATGCTGCTGCTGATAGTACCATTGGGTGTTCTATGTTGAATTTCATCTAGGAAAAGTTGGTGTAGAGGAAAGATTAATGACAACCTTTATCACCTTTTCATTTTTAGACATGTAGACATAAGATTGCAAAATTATATACATATTCAAA
>NW_011488572.1:3869-4304 GCF_000754665.1 Bison bison bison
TAATGAACCCCTAATTGAGAACTCCTGCCATATGGAAATTGTCACCTTCCTTGTTAATAGAAAACCTGGATCAGAGTGTACTGGTTAAGAACAGAGGTTCTGGTTAGCTAAATGAGACCTGAGAGATATGTCAAGCAATTAAAACAAATGGGTCCTATTTGGATCCTGATTAATTTTTTTTAAATGTAAGAAGGAAAATTAGGACACTGACCAGATAGTTACTGCTTTTAAGGAATTACTATTTTGTTTAGTTTCTTTTCTTTTATGTATGATAATGGTATTTCTGCTGCTGCTGCTGCTAAGTTGCTTCAGTTGTGTCCAACTCTGTGTGACCCCATGGACGGCAGCCCACCAGGCTCCCCCATTCCTGGGATTCTCCAGGCAAGAACACTGGAGTGAGTTGCCATTTCCTTCTCCAGTGCATGAAAGGGAAAA
>NW_011488572.1:4404-4925 GCF_000754665.1 Bison bison bison
TCTCATAACACAAGGAATTCAATTCAAGATCTGATTATTTTCATGACCACAATTCAGCAAAACCACAATATGCCAAGATTATATTACTTTCAAATACAGACATCAGTTAATAATCAACTATTTCTATTTATCTCAAAAGTTATTTATAGGGAACACATGTATACCTGTGGCGGATTCATTTTGATATTTGGCAAAACTAATACAATTTGTAAAGTTTAAAAATAAAATAAAGGAAAAACAAGTTATTTATAAATATCTCTAATACTTCAGTGTAATGTGCTAAACTGAATTTAACTTCTTTTTCCATCCTCAATAGCCACTTTATGGCCTTCCCCTAGCTATTGTGGTTTACAATTTCCTATGACAATAGCATATGCTTTTCAGTTGTCTTATGTCTTAATTAAAGCTTTGAGACTCTAATGAGAGCCAAGGATATTCTCCCTAAAAAATTAACCTACACAAGTACATGTAAAATTTTGAAAACCAATTTTAAGAGATTCATAGAGCCCCCTGAATCTGTT
>NW_011488572.1:5025-5894 GCF_000754665.1 Bison bison bison
TGGACTATAGCCTGCCAGGCTCCTTTGTTCGTGGGATTTTTCAGACAAGAATATTGAAGTGGGTTGCTATTACTTGTTCCCGGGGATCTTCCCAACCCAGGGATCAAACTTGAGTCTCGTGTGTCTCCTGCATTGGCAGGCAGATTCTTTACTACTAGGGCCACCTGGGAATCCTCTGTCACTCTGTGTGTGTGTGTATATATATATGTATGCATACATTGTATGGAATACTAGTCAAACATAAAAATAGAATGAACTAAATGTCATTTGAAGAAACATGGATAGAACTAGAGATTATCATACTAAGTAAAGTAAGTCAGAAAGAGAAAGACAAATATGGTATCACTAGTATTCATGGAATCTAAAATATGACACAAATGAACTTATTTCATGAAACCTTAAAAGAGTCATAGACATAGACAACAGCCTTGTGGCTGCCAAGAGGGGAGTCATATCGAGGATGGATGGATTGGGAATCTGGGATTAGCAGATACAAACTATTATATATAGAATGGATGAACAAGGTCAAACTATATAGCACAAGGAACTATATTCAATATCCTGTAATAACCTATAATGGAAAAAATAATATCATTATTATTAATTTATTCTACAAACAATGAGTACCTACTATGTGACAGTCAGGCATTGTGCTAAGTACTTGGGACATAGAAGTAAATAAAACAGCCAAAAATCCCTCCCTCATAAAGCGTACATTCTAGTGATTATTGTGAATGGTTTCTATATTCTTGGGCTTCCCTGGTAGCTCAGCTGGTAACGAATCCACCTGCAGTGCAGGAGACCCTGGTTCGATTCCTGGGTCAGGAAGATCCCCTAGAGAAGGAATAGGCTACCTACTCCAGTATTCT
>NW_011488572.1:7270-8083 GCF_000754665.1 Bison bison bison
ATAACCTATTGAGAAAGACAGACAATAAACATGCTGTTAAATATTAATGGCAGCAAGTGATATGAATAAAATAAAGCAGTTTAAAGGACAGACAGTAATGGAGGAGGAAAAAGATCTATTTAAATAAAGTACTCAGAGAAGGTCTCTATGAAGAGATGTCATTTAGCAGAGATCTGAATGAAGGAGTGAAACTGCAAAGTTTGGAGGAAGAATGTTTAGGACCAAGAAAACAGCAAATGAAAAGGCCCTTGGGCAAGTTTGACATCTATAAGAAACAGCAAAACCAGTGAGATCAGAGCAGAGAACAAAGGGTGCATAGAGATAGTGATGTTCATAAATGAGATAAAAAACGTATGTGCGGACCATATAATGCAAAATAAAATGTAAATTTTCTTCTAAAAATTAAGAGAAGTCACTGGAAATTTAGATCATAGGGAATGATATGATCTGATTTCCAGTTTTAAAAGATTGTATATCTTTCTGGCTGCTGCAGAGAACAAACTGTTGTCAGGCAAGAAGAAAAGTAAAGATAATAGTTTGGAAGCTCCTGTAGCCACTCAAGTAAAAGATGATGCTGGCTCAACTAGTAAGGTAGCAGTAGGAATTAGCAGGTTCAGCATATAATGTGCACATACAGCTAACAGGAATTGCTAATGAATTAGATATGAGGGAAAAAGCAAATAGTCAAGGATGATCCGAAAGTTTTTGACCTTACTAACTAGGTGACTGGTACTGTCAATTCATCTGGGCTGAATGAAACACAATCTGGAATCAAGGTTTCTGGGAGAAATATCAACAACCTCATATATGCAA
>NW_011488572.1:8183-10467 GCF_000754665.1 Bison bison bison
GAGTTTTATCATTGGGCTGCAGAGGACCATGACTTTTTTTCCCAGAAAAGTGGCACTATCACATGTGTTTTTTGAATATGCCCTTAGGTTCATGACGAAGAGTAGACTGAACCAGAGAGACTGGAGGAGACTGGAGGTAGGGAGACCAAATGGGGGCTGCTGGATCTAAACTGGAGCAGCAGCAGCAGCAAAGAGAGACAGATTCAAGGGCTATTAAGGGAGTGGAACGCACAGGGCTTAGATATGGAGGTGGGAGGGAGTCCATGATGATAGTGAAAGGACTCATTATAATACTATATATGAGGGGAATAACAAGTTTAGAGGTAAGATAATGAAATGCTACTGGGAAACAGTGGTGAGTAGAGGGATTTGTTCTTTCTCAGAACAATGTTCAAAGAGGTTATAGGGAGTACAATATTACAGTAGATAAATGAGCTCTGGAATAAGACGAATGCAAGTTGTTTTTCTGTAATTCATTAGCTGTGTGAATTAGGCAAACTACACACCCTCTCTAAGCCTCTAACGCTTGTTCTATGAGAAGTGATGAGGATTAAATGAATATGAATTCACACCCATTTAGGATGGCTAGAATTAAAAGATAACAAGATATGGAAACAACCTAAGTATCCATCAGTGGATGAACTTTGTTTGGTTGTTTCAGACTTAAAAAAGAAAGATCTAAAAAAAAAAAAAGAAAAAGAAAAATCTTCTGCCATTCATTTGCTATAATACAAATGAATCTAGAAGATATTATGCTAAGTGAAATAAGCCAGACAAATAAAGAAAAAAATTACATAACTTCATTTATATGTGGAATGCTTAAAAGTCAAATACTTAGAAGCAGAGAGCACAGTGGTTACCAGGAGCAAGAGGATAGAGAAAATAGGGAGATGTTGGCCAAAGGATACAGAGCTGTAGTTATATAGGATGAATAAGTATAGAAATTTAATGTATACCATAATGAGTATAGCTAACAATACTGCACTGAATAATGGAAATTTGCGAAGAGAGTGGATTTAAGGTACTGTCATTAAAATAAATAAATAAATAAATACATGTCTATTAGCTTGACTGTAATAATCAATTCACTAGGTATATGTGTATTAAATCATCACTTTGTGTAACTTGAACATATACAATTTTACTAAATCAAGACACAAAAGACAGTGCTGACGAAAATGCAGAGAAAATGGAATTGTCATACATTATTGGTGGGAAAGTAAAATGGTGCACCTGATTTTAAAAATAGCCTCAAAATGATTCCTCGAAGATAAAATATACAGTGATTGTATGACCCAGAAATCCCACTCCTATATATACACCAAGAATCACTGAAAACATACATCCACATAAAAAATCTGTGCATAAAGGTTCATAGCAGTATTATAGCAAAAAGTGGAAACAATCCAAGTATCCAGCAAATGATGAATGATAAACAAAATGTGTTATATCCATATAATACAATATTACTCATTCATAAAAGGGAATGAAGTATTGATACATACTTCACAATGGATGAACCTTGAAATCATTATCCTAAGAAGCCAGCCACAAAAAAGACCACAGATTGTATGATTCCATTTATATGAAATTTTCTCAGAATAGGCAATCCATAGAGACAGAAAGTAAATTAGTGATTATAAGGAATGAAGGAGGAGGGGAGTATTGGGAGGTACAAGGCGCTTTTTGGATGATGAAGATGTTCTGGAATTAGACTGTTGCACAAGTTTATGAATATACTAAATGCACTGACCTACCCTTGAAAAGGGTGAATTTTATGTCGTATGAATTATATCTCAGTTAAAAAAAAAAAAGGTATGGCTAGGGTAGGTGATCCCATTGGTGAACTTTTGGCATGAAGACCTCATCACACAGAGGGGCAAATTAAGACCCAGAATAAGGAAATGATTAGCCCAAGTTATTCAGCAAGCTAGGAGCCAAGATGACATTTATCTCAGGTCTACCAACACCTAGTTCATTCATTTATTACACATATTTATTGAGGACATATGATATGCTGGATACTATGGGATACAGAGTGAAAATTTTCTGCTGGCATAGAAATTATATTTTCTGATGTGTATTTGGGGAGATTGTGAATAGACAAATAAGTGAGTTTATCCAATTAAAATGAGATTATGGAACAACAGGGTAAGCATTGAATGTTCCCTTCCACTTTTCCCTAAATGCTATATCATCTCCTAAGGAGGTGATCCCTTAAGCTGGGTGATCTTTTTCTCTTCATTATTCCCTCTACACCCACTCATTTATTCTACAAGTATTT
>NW_011488572.1:10567-11405 GCF_000754665.1 Bison bison bison
TATAATAATGACAATGATAATAATAATGAAAACAGATACCATTATTTAAACACTTTCTTTGTGTCAGGGCCTGTTCTAAGTGCTTTACATGGATTATCTCTCATAATCTTCAAAACTACTCTGTAAACTGTTATTAGTCCCATTTTATAGATAAGAAATCGAAGGCCCTAAAAGTCTCAGTGTCACAAAACTAATATGGTAGAGCCAGTTTTCATAGCTTGAAGTCTGTTTTCAGAGTACATACTCTTTCTGAAGACAGCGTTCATTGCTCCTGTTCAGCATCATCCCCTTTCTCTAACCAGCCATCTATTTCCATGGGAAAACACAAAAGCCAGCTTCAGAAACTGCAGAGAACTAGGAGTGAATAGGTATCAGAAAAGGAGGCCTCATAAATAGGCAAGTGGCCAACTAGAGGCCTCTCTTCTAAGTGTAGGCAAGTGATGGGGAATAGCTTTAAGAGGCTGCACACTATTCCAGCAGGAGAAATAGATCAATGATTATAATACAGGTAGAATCATGCAAATAAGCACTACGAGAATGACAGTGCTAATTCTTTCTGGTGGTGTTGAAGAAAATTTTGTGAAAGAGGTAATACTGTGAAAGAGGCAATATTGAAGGATTGCAATAGACGGAAAAAGAGGGAAAGGGAATTTCAAAGAGAGAGCAACTTGAAAGAATGAAAGTTCAAGGTTTGTTTAAGAAAATGTAAAAGAAAATATTTAGTGTGGTTTGAGCATAGGAACCAATTTTAGATAAAAAGTGTGAGTAGTTGGAGAAGAGTTATTAAGGTAGGGTGGGGCTATATCATGAATGCCATGTTCAGGAATATGAGTTTTAT
>NW_011488572.1:12238-12768 GCF_000754665.1 Bison bison bison
TTCACATTATATTATATTTCATATTATATTATTTAAGAAAGTGTGGTATCTTCCAATTTGCTCTTCTTTTTCAACATTACTTTGCATATTTGGGGTCTTTTTCTTGAAGTTTATATAAAACATAACAGTCTGTTTGAAGCTAGCAAAGTAACATTGACTATATACAATAACTACATTTTAATTTTCCTTACCCCTCCATTTTATGTTATTGATGTCATAATTTATAGATTTTTAGATTATGTATCCATTAATAAATTATTGTACATAAAGTAATTTTAAATACTTTTGTATTTTCACTTTCATACTACAGTTAAAAGTGATTTACACATCACTATTACAGTAGAATATTGTGAATTGGGTTATATTCTTATCTTTAAAATTTGGGTTTATACTTTCAGGTTTTCATATTGTTTACATCCATTAATTTCAACTTGAATACCTGTCATGGTCAACAAAAGAATCTGAGATGCAGTACTTGGATGCAATCTCAAAAACGACAGAATGATCTCTGTTTGTTTCTAAGGAAAACC
>NW_011488572.1:12868-15040 GCF_000754665.1 Bison bison bison
CAGGGATGGTGTCTTAATTCCACCTAACACAGTACTTATTCAATCCATGTGAGCTGGTTTTCTCTCCAACTTTATTGGGATAAAATTGACAAACATTGTATATGTTTAAGGTATATGTATACATATGATATTTTGATATATGAATATATTGTTAAATGAGTACCACACTCAATCTAATTAACATATCAATCACCTCACATAGTTTCCATTTTTTATGTGTGATAAGAACAGTTAAGATCTACTCTTTTCATAAACTTCAAGTATACAATATAGTATTATTAACGACAATCACAGTGTTGTATCATATTTCCAGAATGTATTGATCCTGCACAACTGAACCTTTGTACTCTTTGATCAACACCTCCCCATTTCACTCTCTCCCAGGTTTCTGGCAACCACCATTCTATTCTCTGCTTCTATGAGTTTGACAGTTTTAGATTTCACATATAAGTGAGAGCATGCAGCATTTGTCTTTTTGTCCTTGGTTCATTTCATTTAGCATAAAGTCCTTCAGGTTCATCCACGTCACAAATTACACACTTTCCTTCTTTTTATCTAAGCTAAATAATATTCCATTGTGTGTGTGTGTGTGTGTGTCTGTGTGTTTCTGGGTAAGTATCTGTGTACCTCTCACATTTTCTTTATCCATTCACCTGTTGATATTTCACTTTGATATTTCCATATCTTGGCTATTGTAAATAATGCTGCAATGAACATGACAGGGCAGATATCTTTTCGATATACTAATTTCATTTCCTTTGGATATATATTCAGAAATAGAATTACTGGTAGTGTTGTTTTTTAATTGACACACTTGGTAACTATTATTCTATGGGCAACCAAAAAGAAGTAGCATGATCACAAAATATGAAGAATTATTAGCAAGTGGCACGAGTGAAACAAACTGAGGGGAGAGGCAAACAACCAAGGAGAGCCACTTTGGGTGTGGTTAAGGAGGGTCTTTTGGGGAGATGGCATTTATCTGGACCAGATCTCAGGACCTGGAGCATGAGAATGACCCAGTCATGTGAAGGTGCAGGGGAATGTGTCCAGCAAAGGGAATAGCAAGTGCAGAGGCCTGGATTATGAGGCATGCTAGAGGTCTTGAAAGAACCTGATATACCTGGAGGATAGGGATGATTTATGTATCAGTAGTTCATTCCTGTGTGTTATTGCTGAGTAGTACTCCATTGTATGTATATGTCACAATTGGTTTGTCATTTGTCAGTTAACAAACATTTAGGTTGTTTACAGCTTTTGGCTGGTATGTACAAAGCTGCTATAAATATTCAAATATTAGTCTTTATGAAGCCATGTTCGGACTTTTTTGTTTTTCTTTTTGGGTATGGGTCATGCTTTCTTGTTTTTTTTATATAGCTCATATTTTTTGTTGAAAACTGGACAGTTTAAGTAATATAGCATCTCTGGAAATCAGATTCTCTCTCCTACCCAATTTGTTGTTGTTGCTATTTGTTTTAGTTATTGTTGTTAGTTTGTTTACTGACTTTTTCCACCCATTTCTGTTAAATCTTTATCATTTGTCGAGTGTGGACACCAAACACACTGCTTAGTTAGCTTTTTGGTTAGCTAACGATTAGGCAGAGATTACTTTAAAACACCAAGCACCAATATTACTCCAAGTCTTTGAAAAGGGGCTTTGTATGAATGTTTGAGCATACCTTGGACACTCAACCAGGCAGTTGACAAATTTATATGGTAGTTTATTTTTAATTTTTTGAGAAACCTACATACTGTTTTCCATAATAGCTGCACTAATTTGCATTACTACGAACAATATAAAGGGGTTCCCTTTTCTCCAAATTCTTCTCAACACTTACTATTTTTTGTCATTTTTTGGTAATAATCATCCTAATAGGTGTGAGGTGATATTTCATTGTTGTTTTGATTTGCATTTCCTTGGTGATAGTGATGTTGAGCAACTTTACATATATCTTTTAACCATTTATATGTCATGTTCTAAGAAATGTCTATTTAGGTACTTTGACCTTTAAAAATTGGGTTAATTCTTAAGTAGTATGAGTTGCTTATTTATTTTGGACATTAATTCCTTATTAGATATATGGTTTACAAATATCTTCATATAATTCTGTAGGTTGTCTCTTCACTTTCTTGATTGTTTCCTTTGCTGTGAAGAAGCTGTTTAGCATTCTG
>NW_011488572.1:15140-16305 GCF_000754665.1 Bison bison bison
GAAATTAAAAGACGCTTGCTCCTTGGAAGGAAAGCTATGACCAACCTAGACAGCATATTAAAAAGCAGAGACATCACTTTGCTGACGAAGTCCATATAGTCAAAGCTATGGCTTTTCCTGTAATCATGTATGGATGTGAGACTTGGACTGTAAAGAAGGTTGAGCACCAAAGACCTGATACTTTCAAGTTGTGGTGCTGGAGAAGAAGTCTTGAGAGTACCTTGGACTGCAAAGAGATTGGATATCAACCCTGAATATCCATTGAAAGGACTATTGTTGAAGCTGAAGCTCCAATATTTTGGCCACCTGATGGGAAGAGCTGACTCACTGGAAAAGAACCTGATGCTGGGAAAGACTGAAGAAAAAAGGAGAAGGGGGTGGCAGAGGATGAGATATTTAAGATAGTGTCACCAATTCAATGGACATGAATTTGAGCATACTCCAGAGACAGTGGAGGACAGAGGAACCTGGCATGCAACAGTCCATGGGGTCATGAAGAGTTGGGCATGACTGAGTGACTGAACAACAACAAAAACATTGCCAATTACTTAGATGAGGGAGACCAGAGGAAAACCAGATTGAGGAGGAATAGGCAATCTAGGGTATTTGTACATTTTAAATTGTAGATTTCCTTGAGTCATCTAAGGAGAACTGTTGCGCAGTGAGTTTAAGATGGGAAAAAGGAAGATAATACTCCCAGATATACAAATTTGGATATCATCTTCATATTTAAAAGATATTTAAAGCTGTGAGACAATGCAATCATGCAGGAAACAAATATAGACAGAAAAAGCTGAATGAGAAAATCAAAACAAAACTCTGGGACCTTCCAACATGCAGAAATTGAGAAGAGAAGGAAAACCAAGAGGAGACTGAGATGGAATGCCTAGTGAGGTAGAAGGAGAGTTTGGTGTCCTAAAAGCAAAATGAATAAAATGTTTCAAGAAGGAAGAATTAGTAAACTGAAATGCTGCTCACAAGCTGAGTATGGTAAGAATAGTGGAATAGCACATGGAGATTGCTGGTTATCTTGACAAAAAATGGTTTCCACAGAGTACTGAGGAGAAAGGCCCATTTAGAACTGGTGCAGGTTCCATACTAACAATTACTCTACTCAATGGCATTTATTTGTTTATCTATCTATCATCTATTTCCATTTAGCCTA
>NW_011488572.1:17105-19102 GCF_000754665.1 Bison bison bison
AAGAAAGCCTTCCTCAGCAATCAATGCAAAGAAATAGAGGAAAACAACAGAATGTGAAATACTAGTGATCTCTTCAAGAAAATTAGAGATACCAAGGGAACATTTCATGCAAACATGGGCACAATAAAGGATAGAAATGATATGGACATAACAGAAGCAGAAGATATTAAGAAGAGGTGGCAAGAATACACAGAACTATACAAAAAAGGTCTTCATGACCCAGATAATCATGATGGTGTGATCACTCACCTAGAGCCAGATATTCTGGAATGCAAAGTCAAGTGGGCCTTAGGAAGCATCACTATGAACAAACTTAGTGGAGGTGATGGAATTCCAGTTGAGCTATTTCAAATCCTAAAAGATGACACTGTGAAAGTGCTACACTCAATATGCCAGTAAATTTGGAAAATTCAGCAGTGGCCACAGGACTAGAAAAGGTCAGTTCTCATTCCAGTCTCAAAGAACGTGTGTGGTGTCTCAGTCGTGTCTGACTCTTTGTGACCCCATGGACTGTAGCCTACGAGGCTCCTCCATCCACGGAATTTTTCGGGCAAGAGTACTGGAGTGGGTTGCCCTTCCCATCTCCAGGGAATCTTCCTGACCCAGGGATCAAACCCAGGTCTCCTGCATTGCAGGCAGACGCTTTTACCCTCTAAGCCACCAGGGAAGCCCCAGTCCCAAAGAAAAGCAATGCCAAAGAATGCTCAAAGTAGTGCACAATTGCACTCATCTCATACTCTAGCAAAGTAATGCTCAAACTTCTACAAGCCAGCCTTCACAAATATGTGAGCCATGAACTTCCAGATGTTCAACCTGGATTTAGAAAAGGCAGAGGAACCAGAGAACAAATTGCCAACATCCGTTGGATCACTGAGAAAGTGAGAGAGTTCCAGAAAAACATCTATTTCTGCTTTGTTGGCTATGCCAAAGCCTTTGACTGTGTGGATCACAGCCAATTGTGGAACATTCTGAAAAACATGGGAATACCAGGCCACTTGACCTGCATCCTGAGAAATCTGTATGTAGGTCAGGAAGCAACAGTTAGAACTGGACTTGGAAAAACAGACTCGTTCCAAATCAGGAAAGGAGTACATGAAGGCTGTATATTGTCACCTTGCTTATTTAATTTATATGCAGAGTACATCATGAGAAACACTGGGCTGGAAGAAGCACAAGCTGGAATCAAGATTGCCTGAAGAAATATCAATAACCTGAGATATGCAGATCAAACCACCCTTACGGCAAAAAGTGAAGAAGAACTAAAGAACCTCGTAATGAAAGTGAGGAGAGTGAAAAAGTTGGCTTAAAACTCAAAATTTAGAAGACTAAGATCATGGCATCTGGTCCCGTCACTTCACAGCAAATAGATGGGGAAGCAATGGAAACAGTGACAGACTTTATTTGGGGGGGCTCCAAAATCACTGCAGATGGTGACTGCAGCCATGAAATTAAAAGACGCTTGCTCCTTGGAAGAAAACTTATGACCAACTTAGACAGCATGTTAAAAAGTAGAGGCATTACTTTCCCAACAAAGGTCTGTCTAGTCAAAGCTAAGGCTTTTCCAGTAGTCATGTATGGATATGAGAGTTGGAATATAAAGAAAGCTGAGCACCGAAGAATTGATGCTTTTGAACTGTGGTGTTGGAGAAGACTCTTGAGAGTCCCTGGGACTGCAAGGAGATCCAACCAGTCCATCCAAAAGGAAATCAGTCCTGAATATTTACTGGAGGCAAGGGCACCCCACTCCAGTACTCCTGCCTGGAAAACCCCATGGGTGGAGGAGCCTGGAAGGCTGCAGTCCATGGGGTCGCTGAGGGTCAGACATGACTGAGCGACTTCACTTTCACTTTTCACTTTCATGCACTGGAGAAGGAAATGGCAATCCACTCCAGGGTTCTTGCCTGGAGAATCCCAGGGACGGGGGAGTCTGGTGGGCTGCCATCTATGGGGTCACACAGAGTCAGACACAACTGAAGTGACTTAGCAGTAGCAGCTGA
>NW_011488573.1:0-549 GCF_000754665.1 Bison bison bison
TCTTTCCCAGCATCAGGGTCTTTTCAAATGTGTCAGTGGTTCAAATCAGTTGGCCAAGTACTGGAAGTTTCAGCTTCAGCATCAGTCGTTCCAATGAATATTCAGGATTGATTCCTTTAGGATGGACTGGTTGGATCTCCATGCTGTCCAAGAGACTCTCAAGAGTCTTCAGCAATACCACAGTTCAAAAGTATCAGTTCTTCCATGCTCAGCTTTCATTATATTCCAACTCTCATATCATACATGACTACGGGAAAAATCATAGCTTTGACTAGACAGACCTTTGTTGGCAAAGTAATGTCTCTGGTTTTTAATACGCTGTCTAGGTTGGTCATAACTTTGCTTCCAAGAGCAAGCATCTTTTAATTTCATGCTGCAGTCACCATCTGCAGTGATTTTGGAGCTCCCCAAAATAAAATCTGTCACTGTTTCCACTGTTTCCCCATCTATTTGCCATGAAGTGATGCGACCAGATGCCATGATTTTAGTTTTTCGAATGTTGAGTTTTAAGCCTAACTTTTTCACTCTCCTCTTTCACTTTCATCAAGA